>NW_024387104.1:0-216564 GCF_900408965.1 Simochromis diagramma | reverse complement strand
TACATTTAACCACCAGCTAACAATTCATCTCATTCAATCATGATTATAGTTGTCCCACTAGGTGGCACTCTAACCATTACTGACAAATGGCATAACAAACATTTCCTAGCTCGAGTCTCATCACGCCTGCGACCTTTGGGAGAGATTGGACATTGTGTCTTTGAGTGACAGCAGATTACTGCTTTTTGGCGAGTGATTAAAACTCTACGTGCCGCCATGACCACCCCGTTTCCCTGAATGTAAAAAGCTTCGCAATTTAACATCACAAAGGTCTTTAGATTCCACACACTGAAGAATAGTTCAATCTGATGAAATCCCTTGGAGGAGTTCGTCAAAGTACGGTGCCTGAAAAGATGGGAAAATGTCGCCAAAATTACACATTAATTTTAAAATGGCTGACTTCCTGTTGGATTTGGGATATTGCTCCAAGAGACTTTTTTGTACATCTTAATATCTTCCATTAGCTTACCAAGTTTCAGACTCATAGATAAAACACAGAGCAGGGGCTGTGGTTTTGAAATTATTGTAGGGGGCGCTGTGGAGCCATTTTGGGATATTCAATGAAAATGATCACATGACAACAAAGCCTTCATCCATTTGGAGGTGTGTGCCAAATGTCAAGCCTCTATAAACTTTCCAAGCCCCTCAAAAGCCACTTCATCTTTCATGGTGAACAGCGTTGCCACCAGGGTGCGCCATTCAGTTTAAAGTCACAATCTTTGCACTGAAGCATCACGAGGGACTGATGGTGATATTCACCGCTTTTGAGGTGGCCACGATGAACCTGTGAAAATCAGTACAACAAAATTAAAGCCATGACATTTCCTGTTGCCACTAGGTGGCGCTGTCCGTATTTCCGACAATGGGCACATCAATCTGTTCAGGGCGGGTCTGACATCATGCCTGTAAAGTCTGGTACTGATCAGACTGGATTTCATTGAGTTATACTAATTTGTTTCTTCATGGCGTGACATCAAAGTTCGCCATGCTGCTGGGGTCACACCCTTTGGCGAAAACTCACAGCTTTCACTGTAACCCAAGACCAACTCCTTAAGGCTTTCCTGGAGAAATTTGAGGCTGCAGATATCTCCCATCACTATACTGTACCCCAAACTGTAAAACATGACATTTCCTGTTCCCACTAGGTGGCGCTGTCCTTGATGTCAAATATGGCAGTTGAAATATGTTCAGGGGTGGAGCCTTATCATATGTGTTCACTTTGGTCAAGGTCAGAAAATCTATGACAAAATGAGAGGCAATAAGATTTTCATGGCGAGTCATCGAAATTCGCCATGGCGCCACGGCCTCATAGTATTGTGAAAACTCAAAAGCTCCGCAATTTAACATGGCACAAGGGTGTAGTTGACACTGTCCAAATTTGAAGTATATAGGACCAAATCCCAAGGAGGAGTTCGTTAAAGTACAAGGCATGGAAACGGTAAAATCAGAGCCAAAATGTCACCTTCAATCCAAAATGGCGGACTTCCTGTTGGGTTTAGGACATTGCCATAATAGACTTTTTTGTTCGACTCTGAACGTTATAACGGTGTACCAACTTTCAAACTTGTAGGCCATACCCATACCGGGGGCTCGCGTTTTTCAATTTTCTAGGTGGCGCTACTGAGCTAATTTTCCCTGGCCATGTCTGAGAACATTAAAATACGTAAATTTTCACCAGACCTGACGCGTGTGCAAAATTTCATGAGTTTTCGAGCATGTTTAGGCCCTCAAAAGGCCGATTCATTTGCCGGAATAATAATAATAATAATAATAATAATAATAATAATAATAATAATAATAATAATAATAATAAACAGAGCAATTACAATAGGGCCTTCGCACTATCAGTGCTCGGGCCCTAATAAACAGAGCAATTACAATAGGGCCTTCGCACTGTCAGTGCTCGGGCCCTAATAATAATAATAATAATAATAATAATAAGAAACAGAGCAGATACAATAGGGCCTTCGCACTCTCAGTGCTCGGGCCCTAATTAAAGCTGCAAGCAGCGTTATGAGGGCCCTCGCACCCCCGGCGCGTCGAGCCACGCCCAACACCTAAAACCAGCACCTCCGATCTGATGTCACATTGATGGAATTCATGCATTTAACCACCAGCTAACATTTCAACTCATTCATTCATGATTAGTTAGTCGTTCCACTAGGTGGCGCTCTAACCATTATGTACAAATGGCATAACAAACATTTCCGAGCTCGAGTCTCATCACGCCTATGAGCTTTGGGAGAGATTGGACATTGTGTCTTTGAGTGACAGCAGATTACTGCTTTTTGGCGGGTGATTGAAACTCTACGTGCCGCCATGACCACCCTGTTTCCCTGAACGTAAAAAGCTTCACAATTTAACATCACAAAGGTCTTTAGATTCCACACACAGGAGATCGCATCAATCTGATGAAATCCCTTGGAGGAGTTCGTCAAAGAACGATGCCTGAAAAGAGGGGAAAATGTTGCCAAAATTGCACATTAATTTTAAAATGGCTGACTTCCTGTTGGATTTGGGATATTGCTCCAAGAGACTTTTTTGTACATCTTGATATCTCCTATAAGATTACCACGTTTCAGACTCATACATAAAACACAGAGCAGGGGCTGTGATTTTGAAATTTTGTAGGGGGCGCTGTGGAGCCATTTTGGGATATTCAATGAAAATGATCACATGACAACAAAGCCTTCGTCACATTGGAGGTGTGTGCCAAATTTCAAGCCTCTATAAACTTTCCAAGCCCCTCAAAAGCCACTTCATCTTTCATGGTGAACAGCGTTGCCACCAGGGTGCGCCGTTCAGTTTAAAGTCACAATTTTTGCACTGAAGCATCACGAGGGACTGATGGTGATATTCACCGCTTTTGAGGTGGCCACGATGAACCTGTGAAAATCAGTACAACAAAATTAAAGCCATGACATTTCCTGTTCCCACTAGGTGGCGCTGTCCGTATTCCCGACAATGGGCACATCAATCTGTTCAGGGCGGGTCTGACATCATGCCTGTAAAGTCTGGTACTGATCAGACTGGATTTCATTGAGTTATACTAATTTGTTTCTTCATGGCGTGACATCAAAGTTCGCCATGCTGCTGGTGTCACACCCTTTTGCGAAAAGTCACAGTTTTCACTGTAACCCAAGACCAACTCCTTAAGGCTTTTCCGGAGAAATTTGAGGCTGCAGATGTCACCCATCACTATACTGTACCCCAAAGTGTAAAACATGACATTTCCTGTTCCCACTAGGTGGCGCTGTCCTTGATGTCAAATATGGCAGTTGAAATATGTTCAGGGGTGGAGCCTTATCATATGTGTTCACTTTGGTCAAGGTCAGAAAATCTATGACAGAATGAGAGGCAATAAGATTTTCATGGCGAGTCATCGAAATTCGCCATGGCGCCACGGCCTCATAGTATTGTGAAAACTCAAAAGCTCCGCAATTTAACATGGCACAAGGGTGTAGTTGACACTGTCCAAATTTGAAGTTTATAGGACCAAATCCCAAGGAGGAGTTCGTTAAAGTACAAGGCATGGAAACGGTAAAATCAGAGCCAAAATGTCACCTTCAATCCAAAATGGCGGACTTCCTGTTGGGTTTAGGACATTGCCATAGTAGACTTTTTTGTTCGTCTCAGCATGATACACATGTGTGCCAAATTTCATACATGTAGCCCAAAAGATGTGGTCGTAGGGCTGCATTTAACAAGGCATAGGTGGCGCTCTAGAGCCATTTCCCAGTGCTCATATGTACTCTCGGTGCTCAGGCCCTAATAATAATAATAATAATAATAAGAATAAGAAACAGAGCAGATACAATAGGGCCTTCGCACTCTTGGTGCTCGGGCCCTAATAATCAAATATTGTGGCGCATTACTGAAGGAAAATTATCAATCATAAATTATTGCCACACATGAATGTTTGATTGTATGAACAATCAATAAAAGAGCTGATCAGTGAATCTTGATTCAGGATTGTTTGTTTCTTTGTTTTTTCAATGTGGAAGGATTTTTGCTATACTGGCAAAATTACTATTGGTTGTAAACACAATTATATACCATGTGGATTCCTCCCACAGTCCAAAGACGTGCAGTTGGTGGTGATTCTAAATTAACCATAGGTGTGAATGGTTGTCTGTCGTCTGTCTCTCGGCTGGTGACCTGTTCAGGGTGTACCCTGCCTGGGATAGGCTCCAGCTCCCCACGACCCTCAGAAGGATGAATGGAAGAGGATGGATGGTGTTTAATAATGGCATCTATTGATTTATAGCTCATACTTATTTTTTTGTGTTCTTCCTCCCTGTTTTTCACACACACACACACACACACACAGATATGCATGTGGGCAGTTGTGCATCGCCTTGCCACAACCTTTGGTAATGCCTCCTGAGCCACTTCTTGATTGGCCAATTGTGCTGTTTCGCTCCAGTAGGTTGAAATCTTAAAGACAACCTTTCTGTTCCTGAAGACAAGAAAGGAGAGAAGAGGAAGTGGAGGACAGGAGAGGCACAGCATTGATTGATACATGGTTAATTCAATGAGAAGAAGCTAGAAAAGGCAGTGCAAGCACAATAACAAGCAACCTTGAGGTGATTGTGCAAGATATTTGCACACAATCAAACTGTAGGAGCATGCCACACTGATTGACTGATGTGTGCGTGTGCCGTTGTGCACTAGCACATTTAGCATTAGTGCATGTGTGACACACAAGCAGCTGTGCGTCCTCAGTTCTCATATTTGTGTTGTTGGTAATGTTTCTCCTATGTGTTCTGTACTCCAGCTCACTTTATATCAAGCGAAACGAGAAACACAGCGATCTGTGAGTCTAAAGGACGTGCCCACGTGTATCTGTGGATGTGCTTATGGATTATTTAAGAACTAGTTTCAATTTGTGTATGTTTGTATTGTCAGCAGTTATTTACATTTCATGCCATTTTATGCCATCCTATAATAAAGCAGTGCTGAACAAGCCTTCTCCAACTTTAACTCTAGCCAGGGAAAACCATTTAACAACTGTCAAATACAGCTGGTGTCAAGAAGCACCATATAAAGCCCATAGACCAGTACAACTATTACCATCCTTATTCAAAGTGATGTGTATTACAACCTGCCTTTAAAAGCTGCGACATATAATTTATAGAAACTTGGGTATTATTTTAAATTGCTAAAGTAAACTGCAGCAGACAGGAGAGTAAGGAAAGTCTACCATGAAGTGTTGTCCCTTCCAGACAAGCCAGCCTTTGTCGACGCGTTGTCAGGTGTAGATACAATCAGCAGTTCTTCTTCTTCTTTTGTCCCTAGCTGGCGCTTGTAAGGTGAGGCTGTCCACGAGGCCAATACGTCGCTGTGGGTGCCGTAGGGTTTCCATCTACGATGCACTTCCAGGCCTTGTGGTCTTGGGTGCATCACACTTGACTCTTCAGAGGGTGAGGTGCTGCTGCTGCGACGATATGGCAGCCGATGGTTGCTCATGCGGCAGATGTGGCCAAACCACTGCAGTCGTCGCTTCCTAATCAGCTCTTCCATTGAGGGCTGCTGGTGACATTGACTATGTATCACGGTGTTGCTGAGACGATCACGGAGGGACACTGGGAGAATCTGACACAAACAGCACGTTTGGAAGATCTCGAGTTTCAGCAATCAGCACTTACTCTCCATAACACCCAAAGATGCTTGCACTACCCCCGTAAGGGCGGTAGGCGTGGCAGAATGGCGTCACAATGTAGTTATGGCCCCCAAGCATATGTCACGTCACTAAATTGAGCCATCAAAACTTTGTCCTCTCAAAGTTAACTCACTGATATCCAGTGTTGGGAAGGTTACTTTTAAAATGTATTCCATTACAGAATACAGAATACATGCCCCAAAATGTATTCTGTAACATATTCCGTTACGTTACTCAATGACAGTAACATATTCTGAATACTTTGGATTACTTAATATATTATCATGCTTTTTACAACAACGTGAATGTACTATTGCTGTGTGATTTATTACTATTACTGAAGGTCCCGACTCCGAACTGTAGTAAAGGGACCTCTGACTAATACGGCGGGGTCCCTGTCGGCTCGTAGCCGAAAAATAGCTTTACTTTGTTGTGTGGGTCAACTTTTCTTGTGAGAGACAGAGAGAGGCGTTGAAAGGCTGCTCCAACGGAACTTATTGTTTTCGGAGGAAAACACGAACACGGTGTACAGTCGAGTCTTAATAGCTTACTTACAACTGGGCTCGTCAGGCACTCTTCTTGGCTGAAGTGGTTATTATTATATTTACATGCTTCCAGCTCCCGTTTTTGCTCGATGACAACTCGTACCTTTCCACTCCCCTTTTTTTCCCTCCTCGCGCTCACAGACCCATAACGTGTATGGCAGTCCATTCTCCCTGCAACACGGACTACACTGCCCATGATGCTACATTCTTTAGAGCTATGCTTGTAGCATTCTGCCTGTTAGCTTAGCACAACAACAACAACAACGAAAAGGCGCTCTCTCACCCAGGAAACACACAGTCGCAGAGAGAGAGAGAGCGCCGCCCTGTAACCATGGCAACCGTAACGCTGCCGCCTGGAACAACAGAACGTAGCTGTCAAACAAAACCCAAACAGTCCTGACCCGCGACAATATGAAACAGGAAAGTACCGCAGTGTAATCCATTTATTTCAACAAAGTAACTGTATTCTGAATACCACCTGTTTAAACGGTAACTGTAACGGAATACAGTTACTCATATTTTGTATTTTAAATACGTAACGGCGGTACATGTATTCCGTTACTCCCCAACACTGCTGATATCTAAGTCATCATATGTGACAGCACTAACCCTAAAACTATATTTTCAAGAAAGGCAAAACAAATAATTCTAGAAAAATGTCTTTTTCATTTTTCTTTGTTGCTTTTTTGTGTTTGATGTGTGTTAAATAGAATGATTGTTTGCTTTACTCCCTGAGTGCCAATACTTGGGACAAAAGTGACCTCGGGTTAGGGTTAGTGTAATGGAGGAGGTCACTTTAAGAGGGATGGACTTGACCTCCTGACTATGAATGATGTAGATCAGGGGTGGGCAATCTCAGTCCACGAGGGCCGGTGTCCCTGCAGGTTTTAGATGTGTCCTCGAACCAACACAGCTGATTTAAATGGCTAAATTAGCTCCTCAACATGTCCTGAAGTTTTCCAGAGGCCTGGTAACGAACTAATCATGTGATTCAGGTGTGTTGACCCAATGTGAGATCTAAAACCTGCAGGGACACTGGCCCTCGTGGACTGAGATTGCCCACCCCTGATGTAGATGATAAGGTGCTGACTCTATGAATCCACAATCTCAACAGGGTTGTCCGATAAGAACAGATGGCGTATCCACAAAATCTATTTAACAGGCTGTAAAATGCTATATGCCGTGTGGTGAGTGATGGTGTGGTTTCTGTTGGAAAGAACATAAAAGTCTTCCATAATTATGTGAACAGAGTGTATTAAATGTGTAATACAACAATACAAACAATACTGGATAGTGGAACATTCAACCAAATAAGGGAGTATCAACAAATGCTAATTTTACTATTTACATAAATCGTAACTAGGCACTTTAAACTAGAGCTAACATGAGAAATTAGTGACGGTCCCTTAATGACCGCACGGCAGAGGCTGCTTCGCAGTAAACGGCAGTAACATTCGGTAAACAAAGTGTGCGCCAAGGATTTAAACAAGGGAGGATAATGGCCGCAGCAAAGAACAAACACGATAAAACACAGAAACTTACAGTCTCATGGACGCACACCGCTAACAGCATTAGACGGAACGAAAATCCACACGGTGAGTGAAACTCTGCTGACTCTTCCCACCTGCAGCTCCGACCAAACTCTCTGCATCGATGCGTGCGTAATGATGAGGTAGAATTATGTCTTCTGATTGGTGAAGAGAATGGGTTGCCTCACCGCTCATTGGCTAAACGGCAGCAGTATGCTGATATCTTACTCAGCAGATGTGGCTCCGTTCATGAGTTCTGCCGACTGGCTGGCCTTTTGTACAGCCGCCCCCAACTTTGCGGAGCAAAGGTGCACTTCACTTAGGAAGGTCAGGCAGTAGACTCCGGTGGAAGAGCTGGAAGTCTGATAAGTCGTGCCGCTGGTCGTGTATATGTCTTGTCTCCAACCTGTATATGAACGGTCCGAACCCTGCCATCTGCTCCAGGGATGACTTGGATGACCTTACCAACTGGCCATAGGGCACGAGGGAGCTGCTGGTCCACGATGAGAACGATAGTGCCAACATTCAACTCATCTCTTTCCTGCTGCCATTTGTGCCGCATCTGGAGTGAAGGTAGATAATTCCGGATGTAGTGGATCCAGAATTGATCCGCCAAGGCTTGACATTGTCTCCACCTACGACGGCTCAGGAGTTCTGCTTCTGGGTAGACGACCTGTGGCATATCGGAATCAGGCCGCCCCATCAACAACATGTTGGGAGTGATCGGATCAGCGTCTGCTATGTCTGAGGAGACATAACCTAGTGGCTTAGAGTTGATGATGCTCTCTACCTCGCTGAGTATCGTCCTAAAGACTTCCTCGGTGACATGCTGCGAGCCGAGAATGGTATGCAGCGCAGACTTGATGGAATGAATCTCCCGTTCCCAGGAACCACCGAAATGTGGAGCCTGTGGAGGGTTGAAACGAAAATGAATCTGCTGGCTGGCCAACTGTGACTTCAGAGCTGGGCCGAGTGCGTTGAAAGCCTCCTGGAGTTCAGAGCTACCACCTCTGAAGTTGGTACCTTGATCCGACAGTAGTTTGAAGGACTTCCCATGTTTTGAGATGAAACGATGCAGTCCCATCAGGAATGAGTCAGTGTCCATGCTGGCAAGCAGATCAAGGTAGACTGCGTGGGTCGTTAGGCATTTGAAGATGATCCCCCACCGTTTCTCTGTACGCCGCCCCATCTTGACAAGGTATGGGCCAAAGCAGTCCACCCCAGTTGAATAGAAGGCTGGGCGATGAAGTCTTAAACTGGATAATGGAAGGTCAGCCATCTTGGGAATGACCGGCTGGCTGCGCCACCTCCTGCATTCAGGACACTTGTACTGGTGCTTCTGGACGGCCTCTCGTCCTTGAAGTATCCAGAATCTGCGCCGGAGCTCAGCAAAGCAAGCTGGCGATCACAATCCTGGACGATGAGCTTT
The DNA here is from genome assembly GCF_900408965.1 of Simochromis diagramma. Lineage (NCBI taxonomy): Eukaryota > Metazoa > Chordata > Actinopteri > Cichliformes > Cichlidae > Simochromis > Simochromis diagramma. Next base: position 207,399 of record NW_024387104.1, on the reverse strand, counting down.
GTGATAGGATGCTGAGGGTCAAGAACGACAGGATGCAAGATGTCTTGACTGAGGGTTTCACATCTGCGAAGCCGCCCCCCTACCCGAATCAGTTGAGCCTCTGGGTCATACTCAGGAGCTAAGGCAAGTAGGCGACTGCTGGCAGCTACCGGTTTGTGAGATGACAGCCGAACAAAATCATCAGGGAAACTGTCTTCCTGTACCTTCCAGAGGAGTGCTAACTCCGCTTGCCTGTAATCCTCTGCCATGGATGTCGAGTCAGCAGCTGTCCCATGGACGGCTCGAACGTAAGCTTCCAGCAAGGCCTGGAAGCCACTGAAAGAACCAACATCAGGTAGATGTGGATCAGGTATTCTGGTGATGTTCCCACAGAAGCTCTCCTTCCGCAGCTCTGATGAATCATCAAGGGAAACGTGTTTCGGGAGCTCCGGGCAGTATGATGCCACCTGCCAGAGAAAAGGTGGGCCCCGGCACCACCGATGATGAGAGGTGAGCTGCGAGAGCCATAATCCTCGAGTGATGTCGTTGGCAGGATTGTTGCCTGATCTGACATATCTCCACAGGCTCCCTTCAGTTAGCTCTTGAATATCTGCGACTCTAGAGCCCACAAAGATCTTGTAGCGGCAGGATTGGGACTGGAGCCAGTTCAGGACTGTAGTGGAGTCGGTCCAATAGACAATGCTTGAGATATGAAGGGTGAGTTCCCTCTTGAGAACGGCAGCAAGCTGGGCTCCCACATGAGCAGCACAGAGCTCCAACCTCGGAATGGACTGTTGACGGACGGGAGCAACTCGAGATCGGGCGGCTAGGAAGGCTACCTGGATTCCCCCCATATGATCTTCTGTCCAAAGGTAGGCTACAGCTCCATATGCCTTCTCAGATGCATCGGAGAAGATGTGGATGCTTTGCTTGCAAAGGGATGGGTCTGTCTCTGGCTGCACGTAACAACGTGGCAGGGAGACATCAGGGAGCTGAATCGATTCACTTTCCCATGCATGCCACAGCTGCAGCAGGTCGATTGGCAGATTCGGATCATCCCAGTCTCTCCTTTTCCTCCAGAGATGCTGCACCAGGATTTTGGCCCGAGTGGTGTAAGGAATGAGGAGGCCAAGCGGATCATACTGCTTGGCCAGAACCCGATAGATGTTGCGCATTGTGGGCTCCACCAACTGCTCAGTGTGCTGAATCTGATATCTGAGCTCGTCAGACTGACAGTGCCATTGCAGGCCCAGAGTCCGGTCTGGTACATCAGTCCCATTGGGGGAAAACCACAGTTCACTGCTCTGTGAGACTGATCCAGGTGGCATATGACTGATGAGCTCTGGGTAGTTGGAAGCCCACTGTCGTAATTCGAAGCCACCGGTGAGCAGCAACTGCTGGATTTTGTTAACCAGTTGCTGGGCTTCGGGAAATGATGCGAAGCTCTGGAGGAGATTGTCAACATAGAAACATTTCTCCACTGTGTGACGGGTATCCTCGCTGGGGCTGCTGAGGTCCAGAACGTGCCGCTGCAGAGCATAGGTGGCACAGCAGGGACTACATGTCGTCCCGAAAGGCAACACTTGCCATTCGTAGACCTCTGGTTGCCTCGTGCGATCCATATCTCTCCAGAGGAAACGGAGGAAGGGCTTGTCCTGAGTCAAGAGGCGGACCTGATGAAACATCCCCTTGATGTCACTGCTCACTGCAATGGGATACTCCCGGAAAAGAAATAACACACCCAGGAGCGTCGAGCCCAGGGTAGAACCAGGTAGGAGATGCTGATTCAGGCTGTTACCATTGTGCACGAAAGAACAGTTGAAGACAATGCGATCCTTGCCATTATGATGAACCATGTGGTGTGGTATGTACCAGGTGCTGCCATCCATCTCCATGTCTGCGATAGTCAGTTTACTCACATAGCTTGCATCCACCAGCTTCTGAATTTCCTGGTTATAGGTGGCTGCTTGTACAGGCGTCTTCAGGAGGCGCTTCTCCGTAGCTCGCAGGTGACCCATGACAGAGTCCTTAGTGGAATGAAGCGGGACTGGTTCCTCTTTCCACAGCAACGGGGTGGCATACCGGTTGATACCATCCACCTCCACTCTAATGGTCTTCTCCTCTAGCATCTTGACAGCCATGGTATCCTGTTTTGAACGTGTGGCCACCTTCTCATTCTGGTATGGGAGGACATCCATCTGCCAGAGCTTGGCTACATTACTGAGAAGTTCAGCACTGGGAGTCAGGGTGCTTGTGAGTAGACACTGAGGAGTGGAGGCTTGATGTAGAAGAACCTTGGCTGGACCCTGCAGAGTCCAACCCAGCCGTGTCTTGAGTGCAGCTGGTCCTCCCCGTGGACCCAGATGTACAGGCTCTATTGGAGTCAGGAGATGTGGGTAGTCAGAGCCAATCAGCAATAATGGTTGAGCTTGGTGGAACGAATGAAGTGGAAGACTTCGCAGGTGGCGGTAGGACCTTTGCAGTGCATCAGCTGGATGTGAGTGTTTGGCGAGCCCAACCTCAGTGGCAGTGAATGCTCTTTGGATACGGAACCGTCTCCGAGGGTCAGTGGCGAAGGCTATAGAGAAGGAAACGGAATGTCCTTCCACCATTCTAATATTTTGTCGGATGGTTCGAAGCGCCAACTCCTCCCTCTTTCCCTGAAGGCCCAGCTCTTGGGCAGCACTGTGAAGAAGGATTGTGCGCTCTGACCCATCATCTAGGATGGCATATGTCTCTAGCTTCATTTTGCCATTATAGAGGCACACCCTGACCATTTTCAGTAGCACACAACTGGTCCCCCAGGTTGGATCAACGTAGTACGTGACGGGTTGGACAGCTTCCTCCGCCGGTCTGTCAGAGCTAGTGGATCGCGATGCATTAACCTCGTGGAGTGTCTCCAAATGCACCTGACTGCATTGCTGGCATCTAGCTTTCAGGTAGCATTGCGCCTCTGGATGGTCCCTTCTGCATCTCCAGCACCGCTTGCCTGTCTGAATCCAAGACAACTTCTGCTCTATATTGAGCTTCTTGTAATCTGTGCACTGATTGAAATAGGAATTAAAAACATGACATTCGAATGTCATGTTTTTAATTCCGCTCCGGACTCGTGAATCTCAACCCAGCAGCAGCGGTAACGTTTGCACGTCCTCTCCCGTTAATGCGGCAGGTAAATAATCAACTAACAGTGTATATTATGTTAGCGCGATCTGCCTTATTACAAAATCTGCCATTACTGTGCATTTAGGTGACCATGATGAGAGAGACAGACAGAGTCTGGCTGGCTCAGATGCTGGCAGTTCTCGCTGCAGTCTAGCGGTAGCGTCTCCTTTCAGGCCAGGATAGACGAATGTCACCGAGCAGTGACTAAGTTTGTGGTAAAAGGCTTGAACCCATTTACCACAGCAGATGCCCCCAATTTTAGGTAAGTGAATGTGTTTAATTGTAGGCAGGGACATTACTGGATATTCTTGTGTAATTGCTACTGAATAATTTATGTTATACTTTGTTATTGCTACAGAAGAATATTTATTTTATTATTTTACATTTACATTTTTTTTTCCTGGGGAACCTGTGACACCCATTGAAGAGCCGTAGGCTGTGGATCTCTTAAGATCTCACTGTTGGGTTTGGGTTTACTCCTAAATTTCTATCTTGTTCAAAGAGAAGATATAAAACGAAGTTCTAAGCTAATCGAACTTAGTGCTCTCCTTTTTTAAAAAGAATCGATAAGAGAATCGATAAAGAATAGAATCGTTAAACAGAATCGAAAATGGAATCGGAATCGTGAAAATCTTATCAATACCCATCCCTAATTGTGATGGAGTGTTAGGAACAGCTTAGCAATATTAATGTAATTAGTGACCATTCTAGTTCCTTACAGTCCAGTTTGACAGCAGTTTCTTTATCTGCAAATTTCCCAGTCACTAATACTCCAGTGTTGACTGTTATTGTGTGACCCATAAACTAATGAGTTACAAAAATGTATGTTCAATGAGATCTGTGTGTTACGAATCAGCAAATGTTTCTGTGCTGATGATGACAGACAGTGCTCACAGAGTAATGCTGGTGTTTATTAGTTAGCTGCTGTTTCTAAAGCAAGTTGGGGAATTTCTTTACTGCTTGTTAGTTTGCTGTTCCCCTGTCTGTGTTTCCTACTTTGCCTGTTTGGGAAGGGCTCTGTGTGTTAAACATGACAACAAACATGTGTCACAAACAGATTAAACTAATATTAATCAATCAAGAGTTTGAGGACTGGAATTTTTATGAAACTGTTCAATTTGCAGTTGTGTTGTCATGCATCAACACAATATTCCTACATGAATGAGAACACAGTAAACATCATTCCTTTCTGTGTTTCTGATCAACAGATCATTCTTATCTGTTGATCAACTGCCCGTTCACAGTTTCAGACACCAATGCTTTGGATGCCTTATTTTTACTGCCTTTACATAAGTGCTGCTCAGGCAGTTCAGGAAGTTCTATGGCCTTTCAATGTCACCCACAATGCCACAGTAGAGTCCGGGTTGGGAAATGCACACCGCAGCCTTTTAAAGCCTGCTAGCACCAGCTATACTTTGAATATGATTTCAGCCAAGGATTTGCAGGAAAGTCAGAGCCAGCATCAGTCAAATACACCCATGGAGCATGTCTTTACATATCACTGTGGTAAATCATCATAATAATGTGGCAAATCATTAAAATTTATGAAGACTTGTCAATTTTAGAAGGAAGCACAGAGTAGGAGGCAGAGCGTTTCTTTTCCCACAACAGTGATATCTGTGATTGAGCGCTGATCTCGCCGTCTATCTTTCTAATCCATCTTAATCCATCTTAAGCAATATCTCAGATGTTGCTGGAAAAACTTCCTGAAGCAATATATAACAAATATAAAAGAGAAAACATTCTCTTACTCTATGTATGAGACTCTACTAAATAGAACCTAAAATACAAAAGTAATAATATCTTGACAATGACATGGAAACCACAGGGTTGCACTGTTATCAAAGGCGTCCATACAGCTCAGTGCTGCTTTGTGTTTGATAAAAAAAGTCCAAATCATATCTTTTATTTGGGCTCATGCCACATTAGCATCAGTCCTTTGTTGTGGGCCTATTCACCCACTCAACAAGCACCTATGAGAAAGTACAGTGAACTTCACTCCACAGTGTAGATAACTAATCCCAGTGGTGACTGGGATTAGCAAAGTCAGTGGACTGTCAGGATCTTTGAATAAAACAACGTGTTTTTCATAACCCTGGTGTAGGACTGCGAAAGAATTCATGAATGATTTATATCGTTCAGCAACTGGATTCAGTTCGATTTAAATAGTGCCAATTCACAGTAACAATCCCCATCCATCCATCATCCATCCATCCATCCTCCATCTATCCATCCATCCATCCATCCATCTATCCTTCCATTCTCTTCTGCTTATCCAATTCAGGGTCACAGGTGGAGGGCTATCACTGTCAGACACCTCAGGGTATTTCATGTTGTATGGTAAAGACTCCACACTATTACAAAGAGAAGCCAGAGCACTCAGATACTCTATGAGCAAACAGTTGTTGTAGTTTGAAGGAAGAACCCTTTTATTTACAGAGACTTCCAGCTTACCAAATGAATATATAAGGATCGCCTTTTTCAGCCCTGTTATAGGTTTTTAGAAAACAAAGTAGCTGTCTCCTGAATCCAAACTGGGACTCTGCAGGAGAGACACCCAGTAGCTGAAGGTTCCACAAGTGACCCTGCAGTCGGCAGCCTGTGTTGGGTTAGCACATCATTTAATTTATTATTAGACTCAGCTGGCTGCTCTCAAATGTAAATGAGCCCACCCACCACTTTAATCCCACTCAGTGTCCTGTTCTGACTTTTGCCACAGAAGCTGAAGGCTTAACACTATCCTTGGAAACTCTCTGTTGTCTGAACTTTTCTCATTAACATCTAAATGTACTATAATGGACAACAGGGGTAGGCTCCAACCACATTAACCCAAAAATATTCACCGCGATCCAACAGACATATCATTATGTACAGCAACTCTTAGAACTGTTGATATTTATTAAGTCTTTGAGTCTCTGGTTAACCCAAACCATCATCGCATCTTTCAGACCCACTTCCTACACTCGAAAATTTCATTTGTTCTCAGAATTATAAAAATTATGCAAACTTGTTGCCTCGAAAAAACTGAGTAAAGCTTACTTAAGGTAACCACGTTTGGGAAAGACATACCATGGTTTAATGCTTCAATCTTAAATATGATCAATTTATCTTTATTAATTAGCTTTTACCACAGGATGTGGAAGGTAAATGGTAAATGGCCTGTATTTGTATATCGCTTTACTTAGTCCCTAAGGACCCCAAAGCGCTTTACACATCCATTCATCCACCCATTCACATACACTTTCACACACTGGTGATGGCAGCTACATTGTAGCCACAGCTTTAATTCTTTATTTATTCTTTCCAAAAAAGTTGCAAAACAGCCAACTGATCATCCTGCAAAGACTAGAAACAGACCATATTTCTCCCATGTTAGCCTCTCCTCTCTAGCTACCTGAACTGAAGTTAAAGTTGAATTTGCAATCCATCATATCTTAAGGACCTCATAGAGCCACGTTGTTCCAATGCAGCTCCTCACTGACAGACTGCAGGCTTACTTGTGGCTCTTTGAGTTTTTAAAAGTAGAGTGGGAGGCAGAGCCTTTAGATTCCTGGCCACTCATCATGAAACCAGTTCCCAGTGTGGATTTGGGTGACAGATACTCTATCTACTTTAAATTGAAAAATTTCCTTTTTGACAAAGGATATAGTTAGAGCTGGATCATGTGACCCTGAACCAAACCATTCACCGATTATGCTGGAGAGTTCTTCCTTTTAAAAGCAAGTTTTTCCTTCCCACTGTTCTGGAGTGGTGGTTGGATGTACAGGGAGTGCAGAATTATTAGGCAAATGAGTATTTTGTCCACATCATCCTCTTCATGCATGTTGTCTTACTCCAAGCTGTATAGGCTCGAAAGCCTACTACCAATTAAGCATATTAGGTGATGTGCATCTCTGTAATGAGAAGGGGTGTGGTCCAATGACATCAACACCCTATATCAGGTGTGCATAATTATTAGGCAACGTCCTTTCCTTTGGCAAAATGGGTCAAAAGAAGGACTTGACAGGCTCAGAAAAGTCAAAAATAGTGAGATATCTTGCAGAAGGATACAGCAGTCTCAAAATTGCAAAGCTTCTGAAGCGTGATCATCGAACAATCAAGTGTTTCATTCAAAATAGTCAACAGGGTTGCAAGAAGCGTGTGGAAAAACCAAGGCGCAAAATAACTGCCCATGAACTGAGAAAAGTCAAGCATGCAGCTGCCAAGATGCCACTTGCCACCAGTTTGGCCATATTTCAGAGCTGCAACATCACTGGAGTGCCCAAAAGCACAAGGTGTGCAATACTGAGAGACATGGCCAAGGTAAGAAAGGCTGAAAGACGACCACCACTGAACAAGACACACAAGCTGAAACGTCAAGACTGGGCCAAGAAATATCTCAAGACTGATTTTTCTAAGGTTTTATGGACTGATGAAATGAGAGTGAGTCTTGATGGGCCAGATGGATGGGCCCGTGGCTGGATTGGTAAAGGGCAGAGAGCTCCAGTCCGACTCAGATGCCAGCAAGGTGGAGGTGGAGTACTGGTTTGGGCTGGTATCATCAAAGATGAGCTTGTGGGGCCTTTTCGGGTTGAGGATGGAGTCAAGCTCAACTCCCAGTCCTACTGCCAGTTTCTGGAAGACACCTTCTTCAAGCAGTGGTACAGGAAGAAGTCTGCATCCTTCAAGAAAAACATGATTTTCATGCAGGACAATGCTCCATCACACGTGTCCAAGTACTCCACAGCGTGGCTGGCAAGAAAGGGTATAAAAGAAGAAAAACTAATGACATGGCCACCTTGTTCACCTGATCTGAACCCCATTGAGAACCTGTGGTCCATCATCAAATGTGAGATTTATAAGGAGGGAAAACAGTACACCTCTCTGAACAGTGTCTGGGAGGCTGTGGTTGCTGCTGCATGCAATGTTGATGGTGAACAGATCAAAACTCTGACAGAATCCATGGATGGCAGGCTTTTGAGTGTCCTTGCAAAGAAAGGTGGCTATATTGGTCGCTGATTTGTTTTTGTTTTGCTTTTGAATGTCAGAAATGTATATTTGTGAATGTGGAGATGTTATATTGGTTTCACTGGTAAAAATAAATAATTGAAATGGGTATATATTTGTTTTTTGTTAAGTTGCCTAATAATTATGCACAGTAATAGTCACCTGCACACACAGATATCCCCCTAAAATAGCTAAAACTAAAAACAAACTAAAAACTACTTCCAAAAACATTCAGCTTTGATATTAATGAGTTTTTTGGGTTCATTGAGAACATGGTTGTTGTTCAATAATAAAATTATTCCTCAAAAATACAACTTGCCTAATAATTCTGCACTCCCTGTATATGGCTTTAAACAGTGTTTGTCTTAGCACATTGTAATGATGCCGAACAGGTTCGTAAGAGGTCATTAAAATCTGCCTTAAAATCTGCCTGTGGATTCGTCTTGGACCTTACAAGGTCATCTGGCAGATAGCATCAAAAACTTCTCCTGACTATGAAGTAAAAGGCAACCGGAGAATTTTCTGCTCTACCTAAGATCATTTTTGTAGCTGTCCTCCGGCAGACCCTGAGACTCTCCCAAGAGGGAGAAGAAGGTCATTAGGGAGATAAAAGAAGAAGTTGGAGAGACAGGATTGATTGAAGGTAAAGTGGGCAGGTTATTAATTTTAAACATGAACACACACACACACACACACATTTCACACCTGTCAGTGTTAAGCTTTTTAAACCCACAATATTCATGTCCATAAAACTATGTGTGTGGTTTCTGTTGTTTTCTGTAAAATAAAATGATATGTGTATGCAAGCATGCATTTATTCAGTGCCACAAACTGGTCTGCAGGCTCAGCCCACACTCATGTACCTCTTCTATCTCATGCATCTCTTCTTCTCTATCTCTCTCCTTCAGTTGTTCATTCAGTGTGGAGAGCAGGCAAGATGACCTCTGCATTTCATCCCGACACATAGATGAGGAAGAAGTGATGCCCAATGAAGAGGAAACCTGCATGTGTGTTCACAGGTTAAAGTTGCAAAAATCAGACGCTGCATTCAGTTTGTACCACGAGTAACAACCTGATGGTGAAACACATTTTTTTGAGGGATACAGTGACTGACTTAGACAGTCAGTGCTTCAAAACAAATTCTAAATTTCTAAAACTTAATCTTCAGAGAAAGGAAGCTCATATAACGTTTTGGAATTACTAAGAAAAAGAATAAGACCATAATGAAGAATTTGATTATATATCTGTTACTACATATAATTATTTTAACTGTCAGTTCCAAATGCAGGCTTTAATTCAAGATATGCAAAATAATAGTTGCACTTAAAAAAGTATAATTATTATACTTATGCTATTACTTTATAAAAAAAAAAAAAAAGGCAGTTCTTTCTCATTTCTCTTTGCAAATAAAAAGTCAGTATAATGTTCATTTCTTGCACATTATGCACATTAATTCCATAAATTCAGCAGCTTAGTTGTCTGGATGTTGTACCTTGCTTATATTTCCCTGCTTTTTATTGATGCTCCAAGTTTTGAGACTGCAAGTCCTTGAATACCTTTTTTAACACGAGGAGATATGTTGAATTGAAACACTACACGTGTCTTATACCACTTTGAGAATAAAATATCACCCATTGAAAAGCATGGAAATTAAAGTATTGCTTAAATTGGATTAAATTGCTAATTAAAGTATTCAGTTAATCGAGCAGCTACTTAGCATTGAACTTTTTATATTATCTCGTATTTCATTAAAGTTCAAACAAACAAATCAGAGGTTGTTTGAGATAGTTGAGAGCTAGATAATTGGCAAACCTTCTGGAGGAAACCTGGTCTTGTTAGGAGAGACGGCATCCATCCCACTTTGGATGGAGCAGCTCTCATTTCTAGAAATATGGACAAATTTATTAAACCCCCCAAAATATGACTATCCAGAGTTGGGACCAGGAAGCAGAGTTGCAGTCTTACATGCCTCTCTGCAGCTTCTCTCCTCCTGCTACCCCCCCAAAAACCCATCTCCATAGAGACTGTGTCAGCTCCCAAACAGACAAAAAACAAACTAAAAACCAGCAACAAACAACTTAAACATAAACAATTACAAAGAAAGAACAATAAAGTATCCACATCTGAACCAAAGAGTAAAGCAGTGAAATGTGGATTATTAAATATTAGGTCTCTCTCCTCCAAGTCTCTGTTAGTACATGACTTAATAATTGATCAACAAATTGATTTACTCTGCCTTACAGAAACCTGGTTGCAGCAGGATGATTATGTTAGTTTAAATGAATCAACACCCCCGAGTCATTCTAACTACCAGAAATCTCGAAGCACAGGCCGAGGGGGCGGTGTGGCAGCAATTTTTCACACCAGCCTATTAATTAATGAAAGACCAAGACAGACTTTTAATTCATTTGAAAGCCTGATGCTTAGCCTCGTCCACCCCAGCTGTAAAACTCAGAAACCAGTCTTACTTGTTATCATCTATCGTCCACCTGGGCCTTACACAGAGTTTCTGTCTGATTTCTCAGACTTTATATCTAATTTAGTTCTGAGCTCAGATAAAATAATTATTGTGGGTGATTTTAACATCCATGTAGATGCTAAAAATGACAGCCTCAACATGGCATTTAATCTGTTATTAGACTCAATTGGTTTCTCTCAAAATGTAAAAGAACCCACCCACCACTTTAATCACACTTTAGATCTTGTTTTAACATATGGCATAGAAACTGAACATTTAACAGTGTTTCCTGAAAACCCTCTCCTGTCTGATCATTTCCTGATAACATTTACATTTACAATAATTGATTACACAGCGGTGGAGAGTAGACTTTATCAAAGTAGATGTCTTTCTGAAAGCGCTGTAACTAAGTTTAAGACTATAATCCACCCACTGTTATCATCTTCAATGCCCTGTACCAACATAGAGCAGAGCAGCTATCTGAACGCTACCCCAACAGAGGTCGATTATCTTGTTAATAATTTCACCTCCTCACTACGTACGACTCTGGATACTGTAGCTCCTGTGAAAACTAAGGTCTCTAATCAGAAGTACCTGACTCCGTGGTATAATTCTCAAACACGTACCCTAAAGCAGATGACTCGTAATCTGGACAGGAAATGGCGTGTCACAAATTTAGAGGATCATCATTTAGCCTGGAGAAATAGTTTGCTGCTTTATAAGAAAGCTCTCCGCAAAGCCAGAACATCTTACTATTCATCACTGATTGAAGAAAATAAGAACAACCCCAGGTTTCTCTTCAGCACTGTAGCCAGGCTGACAAAAAGTCAGAGCTCTTTTGAGCCAACAATCCCTTTAACGTTAACTAGTAATGACTTCATGAACTTCTTCACAAATAAAATTTTTATCATTAGAGAAAAAATTACCAAGAATCATCCCACAGATGTAATATTATCTACAGCTACTCTTAGTACCATTGATGTTAAGTTAGACTCTTTTTCTCTAATTGATCTTTCTGAGTTAACTTCAATAATTACTTCCTCAAAACCATCAACGTGTATTTTAGACCCCATTCCTACAAAACTGCTCAAAGAAGTCCTGCCATTAATTAATTCTTCGATCTTAAATATGATCAACCTATCTCTAATGATCGGCTATGTACCACAGGCCTTCAAGCTAGCTGTAGTTAAACCTTTACTCAAAAAGCCATCTCTAGACCCAGCAGTCTTAGCTAATTATAGGCCAATCTCCAACCTTCCTTTCATATCAAACATCCTTGAAAGAGTAGTTGTCAAACAGTTAACAGATCATCTGCAGAGGAATGGCTTATTTGAAGAGTTTCAGTCAGGTTTCAGAGCTCATCACAGCACAGAAACAGCTTTAGTGAAGGTTACAAATGATCTTCTTATGGCCTCTGACAGTGGACTCATCTCTGTGCTTGTCCTGCTAGACCTTAGTGCAGCATTCGATACTGTCGACCATAATATCCTATTAGAGCGATTAGAACATGCTGTAGGTATTACAGGTACTACACTGCAGTGGTTTGTATCATATCTATCTAATAGACTCCAGTTTGTTCATGTAAATGGAGAGTCCTCTTCACACACTGAGGTTAATTATGGAGTTCCACAGGGTTCAGTGCTAGGACCAATTCTGTTTACATTATACATGCTTCCCTTAGGCAGTATCATTAGAAGACATAGCATACATTTTCACTGCTATGCAGATGACACCCGGCTCTATCTGTCCATGAAGCCAGATAACACACACCAATTAGTTAAACTGCAGGAATGTCTTAAAGACATAAAGACCTGGATGGCCGCTAACTTTCTGCTTCTTAATTCAGATAAAACTGAGGTTATTGTACTCGGCCCTGAAAAGCTCAGAAATATGGTATCTAACCAGATTCTTACTCTGGATGGCATTACCTTGGCCTCCACTAACGCTGTGAGGAACCTTGGAGTCATTTTTGACCAGGACATGTCATTCAATGCACATATTAAACAAATATGTAAGACTGCGTTCTTCCATTTGCGCAACATCTCTAAAATTAGAAATATCCTGTCTCAGAGTGACACTGAAAAACTAGTTCATGCTTTTATTACTTCCAGGCTGGACTACTGTAATTCATTATTATCAGGATGTCCAAAAAACTCACTGAAAAGCCTTCAGCTAATCCAAAATGCTGCAGCAAGAGTACTGACAGGGACTAGAAAGAGAGAGCATATTTCTCCTGTTTTGGCTTCCCTTCATTGGCTTCCTGTTAAATCCAGAATTGAATTCAAAATCCTGCTCCTCACATACAAGGTCTTAAATAATCAGGCCCCATCTTATCTTAATGACCTTGTAGTACCATATCACCCTATTAGAGCACTTCGCTCTCGCTCTGCAGGCCTACTTGTTGTTCCTAGAGTATTTAAAAGTAGAATGGGAGGGAGAGCCTTCAGTTTTCAGGCCCCTCTTCTGTGGAACCAGCTTCCAGTTTGGATTCAGGAGACAGACACTATCTCTACTTTCAAGATTAGGCTTAAAACTTTCCTTTTTGCTAAAGCATATAGTTAGGGCTGGACCAGGTGACCCTGAATCCTCCCTTAGTTATGCTGCAATAGACGTAGGCTGCCGGGGGATTCCCATGATGCATTGAGTTTTTCGTTTCCAGTCACCTTTCTTGCTCACTATGTATTAATAGACCTCTCTGCATTGAATCATATCTGTTATTAACCTCTGTCTCTCTTCCACAGCATGTCTTTTATCCTGTCTTCCTTCTCTCACCCCAACCGGTCGCAGCAGATGGCCGCCCCTCCCTGAGCCTGGTTCTGCCGGAGGTTTCTTCCTGTTAAAAGGGAGTTTTTCCTTCCCACTGTTGCCAAAGTGCTTGCTCATAGGGGGTCATATGATTGTTGGGTTTTTCTCTGTATCTATGAAGCGCCTTGAGGCGACTTTTGTTGTGATTTGGCGCTATATAAATAAAATTGAATTGAATTGAATTGAATTGAATTGAATTGAATTGAATTGAATTGAGGTAACCATGGTTTTAGGTAATTTGTTGTCCAGCGTGACCTCATTGAGAAATGAATACAAACATTTTTGGAATTTATTTCACCCTGAAACATTTCCAATAAATGTTGTTACATGTTTGCATTACTTTTACTTCTAAAGAGTAAAAATAAAAGAGTGAAACAATTACAAAAAAGGGGGAAAATTCTAAATATATAATAACAAAATGTAACAATTATGTAAAATGACAAAAGTAACCGGATGTAAAAAGCGGAAGCTCGTGTAGTAAACTGGCTCAATAACATAAAATATCTCAAGGAATTCAATAAAAGCAAAACAGATGTTTTATTACATGTATGTGTGTCTGTGTGATGATGTAATGTACAACAACAACAACAAACTTTATTTCTATAGCACATTTAAAAACCAGTGGTGTACCACAGTGCTTAACATACAAGAGGGTAAGATGAAGTAACAGGGAGGATGAAGGCTATGTATAATTGTATCTTTGGAATTATTAAAGTATTGTAGATGGTTTGTATGGCCCTTCAAGTCACTTTGTACTTCTTGTATTTTCCTGTTTTCCGGCTCATGAATTCTGTTGACCAGCAGTCAAAAAAAAAAAAAACTGCTGCAGAAACCGTCATTAACCACAACGAGCGAAAACAGATGAAACCAATGGCGTCAACTGCATCCGAAAGCAAAGACGACCTCATCGAACATCAGTGACCGCCAAACTTACTGCTCATCAGCAAAAATGCATTTAGTGCAGCTATTCTGTACACAGTCAAGTCAAATGGTGCTTTTAACTATGCACTGAAGAGTTGCCTTTATTTTAAACAATTAGTAATTAGATACATAAAGGAAATCTAAATGGTGTGTGACTTCAAAGACAACACCATAAACACACTGGTGCAGGCTCTTTCAGGCTTTATTTTACCTCCTAGTTTCGAGCCTATCCCACAATCTTTGCCACTAATATTTTAGGGAACGGTACCTGCTTTGGAGTTTGACCAATATTTGGTTTTAGCATTATATGGAACATTTCTCGATTTCATATTTAACAAATTATTATGTCCACCTGTGTTCATTCAAGGGTCAATAGGCAACATTTAAGCAGAAAATCACTTGTGACTGTTAACAAGGTGAATGGTTCTCTTCAGTCCCAGAGATCCTTTGCAGTAGCAGTGGGGCGTTAAATAGAGAAATTACAGTAGCACTAAAAGCACTAATCGCACGTCATTCTCTCTGCAGCAGCATGCACTGATAGAGAATGGCGTGGCTCCACTCCTCTCATTCCCCTGTCAAAAGTGGACCCATGGCTCTTTTATTTGGTTATTGGAGAAGGACCAATGCACCCCTCAGAAATCTCACATTTCTCTTTCCTTCTACACTTTCACCCACTGAAAGAGATCCAGTAAACTCTGCACTGGAATGCACTAATTCTTTCTCCCTCCTCCCTTTCTCCTTCTCTCTGTCTGTCTTTGCCCAGTGCACCTCAGGTTTTTAAGATCTTGGGACTCCGAGGGTGATTTCATCCTTCACTGGGCCATGAAAGCTCTTTATAAGTACATTGCCACTGCCAGCGCATTAATCGCCTCTGCCATATTGATTTGGGTGTTCTGTTGTGCAAGCCAGCAAATGGAAAAGAAAGAAAGAAAGGGTGGGTAGTATAGAGGGAGGAAGAGAATCTACACCACGTTAGAATCTGGTAATCAGACTTACACAGTGAGGTGGTCTGAAACTTGATTAGAATTAACATCTGGGTTTGGCTCTGAAGAAAGCAAATTCATTCATTCAAAGTGTGCTGTGTTCTGTGTTTTAATATTAATGTGAAATGAGAATGTGCAAAGATGGGGTGCAAAAATAACAAAAGTGAATGCAAATTGTATCCACAGGAAAAAAAATCACTGTGGTAACTGAAACCATGTTATTAGGTCTGTGAGCTCCAAGTCATCGTTGAATACCTTCTGAAAATACCTCCTCTAATTGTTGGTTTGTTTTTATTTACTTTGCACTTGAACACTTGAGCACTTACAGGTGTAAATCAAATTACTCTCACTCCAATCCTTAGCAAATATTGGGTCATCTGGAGCTTGCTCTTTAACTGTCCAAACGCTCTGCACGCTGCAGGAACAGGACAAAGGACTGTTGGAAAACAAGAGGCTGTGTGCAGGATTTGCATATCTTCCAGCTAGAAGCCTGGTCTTCTTTCCCACTGTCGCCAAGTGGTTGCTCACAAGGGATCGTCTGAGTACTGGGTTTAGTTAGTCTTTACCTTACAGTATAAAGGTGGCTTTTAATTTAATAGAAACATCTGTGTGGCTGTAGCTGTGGAGGAGCTTCTTCCCTGGTGCAGCTACATTACACCTACTGGACATCATTATAGGATGCATATTGATCTCTTTAAGTTTTAAAGATGTTTAAAACTTAAAGAGATGTTTACGGAAGAGGTTGTGGGATTTATCGGGAAACTAGCGGATGACACAGCAGAAAGAACTATCATCCGAATGTTTCCCAACCAGAAGCCGTGGGTAGATAAAAACATCTGCGACACTCTGAGACCACACACCGCTGCCTACAATGAAGGGCTCATCTCCGGCAACATGGACCTATACAAGGCTGCGTCGTACAACATGCGCAGAGCGGTCAGAAAGGCAAAGAGGAGCTACGGGGGGAAACTACAACAATGCGACTCTAGGAATCTGTGGAAAGGACTGCGGACAATAACGGACTATAAAAACCAGCTTCTCCTATGATGAATGCCGACGCTTCACTGGCTGATGAGCTGAAAACGTTTTATGCTCGCTTCGACATGGCAGCAATTAAAACAACAAATGGCTGCACGCACACGGAGTGCACCAGTGAAGACAACACCTTTATCATCACAGAGCATGCCGTGAGGAACACCTTCAGGAGGGTGAATACAGGAAGGCAACAGGACCAGATGCAATCCCTGGCCGGGTCCTGAGAGCCTGCGCTGACCAGCTAGCACCGGTGTTCACGGAGATCTTCAACCTCTCCCTGGCCCAAGCAGTGGTTCCCACGTGCTTCAAACAGTCCATCATTGTCCCTGTTCCAAAGAAACAACAGCCCGCTTGCCACAATGACTACCGTCCAGTAGCACTGACAGTGTTTTGAAAGACTGATGAGAGATCACATCACTTCTTCACTTCCTGCCACCATTGACCCACTTCAGTTTGCTTACCGGACTAATCGTTCCACAGACGATGCCATATCTCACCTGCTCCACACATCCCCGAGTCACCTGGACACTGGCAGAGGGAATTATGTTAGGATGCTGTTCGTGGACTACAGTTCAGCATTCAACACAATAATTCCCTCTAAGCTTTTCACCAAGTTGACGGATCTAGGACTCAGCTCATCACTGTGTCAGTGGAACCTCAACTTCCTCACAGACAGACCCCAATCAGTGAGGGTGGGAAAACAAGTCTCCCCCTCCATCTCACTCAGTATTGAAGCACCTCAGGGCTGTGTTTTAAGCTCCCTGCTGTACTCACTGTACACTTATGACTGTGTAGCCACATCAGACACCACCTCCATTGTCAAGTTTGCTGACAACACTGCTGTTGTGGGCCTGATCTCTGACAACATCGAGATGGCCTACCTGGAGGAGATTAGGAACCTGGAGACCTGGTGCCAGGAGAATAACCTCCTCCTAAACATCAGCAAGACTAAGGAGCTGATTGTGGACTTCACTACAAAGCAGGCGAGGAATTACAAACCCCTCATCATCAGTGGCACACCGGTGGAGAGAGTGGACAGTTTCCGATACCTGGGTGTTCACATCACTCAGGACCTGTCATGGTCCTGTCATGTTAACACAGAGTCTCTTCTTCCTCAGAAGACTCAGAGACTTCCAATCTGCCACTGAAGGTGCTCAAGAACTTTTACTCCTGCACCATCGAGAGTGTCCTGATGGAAACATCTGCACCTGGTTTGGGAACAGCACCAAGCAGAACAGACGAGATCTGCAAAGAGTGGTGCGCTCAGCCGAACGCATCATTCAATCAGAGCTCCCTGACCTGCTGTCCATCTACACCAAGCGGTGCAAGACCAAAGCTAGGAAGATTATGATGGACCTCTCCCATCCCAACAATGAACTCTTCTCACTGTTGAGGTCTGGGAAGCGCTTCCACTCCCTTAAGGCCAAAACAGAGAGAATGAGGAGGAGCTTCTTCCCCCAGGCTATTCGGCCTTGAACCAGGTGTAGGACTGGACTCTCACACACATCACATCACCACACGCACTCTGGTTTTTCTTCTTGCACACTTCCTGTAATTTATAATTTCTTTTGACTAATAATCTGTCATTTGCACATTTTTACTGTAAATTTCTAAGTTAAAGCTGTAACTTTTGTAGTAACCTGTAAATTTGTATATCTTACTGTAAACCTGCTGCCATTTAATGGTCGGGCTAAAAGCATTTCACCTCATGTCATACTGTGTATGGTTGTGTGTGTGACAACTAAAATTTGAATTTGAATATTCTAGCTGTACTATTTTAAAAAATGACTGAAATTTGTCCTATGACTGATGGGATTATGACTGCAATGTAATTTCATTACTCGAGAAATGTGAAAACGCATCCTACAGAGGAAGAATCTTGGGATTGATCTTATTTTTTGAGCTTCCTATTTTGATGAGGAAGAGCTGAAAAGGCACATTTTTGACAGAGAAGCAGACTATGCAACAACATAATCATGACTGTAAGGAAGGAGCCAATCTAGCTTAAGATTTCTGAAATTATGCCAAGTTGCCCAAAACATCAGTAGCAACATTAATTTAACAAGAATCAGCCAACGACCTGTTACACCCTAAAGCCTCTGTTAAATGAGGACACACTTGATCGGGATCATTGTGCAAATAGGAATATTGAGATGGAAAAAGCAAAGCTCCTGCAGCCCTGGATGATAGTCACAACTTCTTGTCTGATTGTCTTTTTCATTAATGCATCAGTCAAAGAGAAAATAAGCCAACTGGTAGATCGAAATGATGATTGTAAGCAGAGCAGAAATAAAAGTTCACAGTGGATCCTTGTTCACAAAGACCACAGCTCCACAACGTCAAACGCTCCAAGCTTGAAAATGCAATAGTGTTAATCTGCCATATGAATGCAATAGCAGCTGTCTGGTAATCCATATTTCATGGAGCAGAAGGCGCAGAGAGAGCAAGTTAAAGATTTCGCTCTGTTTTGCTGTGCTGGCATTCAACAAACGTTGAACTTGAATGAGACTGAAGGGAAGTTTCGAAATATAGTATTCCATTAGCCTTTACATGGACATACCAGTTTATGTGAGGTCTGTTTCCAGTAGCGAGAAGGAAGAGTTTTTACCATAACCTCCAACTAGGGAATTATGATAGTTGAAACATAACCATGTTTGTCTTTAGCACCACCAGCAATACCTTAGAGTATGAGTAAAGGCACATTTCTTTGTCATTGGCTCAAAATACATAAGACAGAAATGAAGGTCTAAAGGTCTAAAACAAATACTGAAATAAACTTTGGCTTGAACATGTTTCCCCAGTGACTAAATCATCGTCTGCTGTATTGTCGTACCTAAGTAGTTTTATTTTTAGCCATTATCCTCCTCGTCATCCCTCTGTGTCTCCCTGTGTCCTGTCTCCACGTTTCTGTGTCAAGCCTACATTTCTGTTTCTTTGTTTAGTTCATATATGTGGGTTTGTCATTTGTTTAGTAATTTCCTGTGGTGTCTCATTCATGTCTCTGTCCACCCAGTCTGTCTGGTTTCACTGTCCCCTGTTTTGGTAGTTGTGTCAAGTTAGACAAACACAGAGACATGACCAAGGAGACAAGACTATGCTTTCCACTGCATCACGTTTGTTGTTTCTTGTGTCTGGATTGCCATCTCCTGTCTTTTTTTGATTGTCTCTCGTGTTGTGTGTTTGAGTCGTTAGTTAGATTTTGCTCACCCATGTTCCCCAGGTGTTTCCACTCTTCCCTTATTTCTATATTTAATTCCTCCGTTTACTTCTGGGGACCTTATATGGTCCTGTGTGTTTCACCACCTCACTGTTTCTTAATTCACATTGGGTTACTTTACTATTTGAGATTAGGCAGCAATATGGACTCGCTCTCCGTTCTGCTCGTGAGTCCCGTGTCTTGCATGCTTTTATTCCTAAACCTGCCACACAGTGTCACGTAACAGTTACTTTCTGATCATATATCCATACCTGTCCAGTGACATGTCTGGCATGTTTTTAAGCCATCTTTGCTCATGTACAGCCCTCGTCCTTCTTTTAAGGAATAAGATGACAGATTGGGTATTTGAAGATGAATGCAATTTCTTTGGGTTGGGGGATAATTCTCTGTGGGTTCTCCGTTTTAGACACTATTTTCACTGCATGCATCACTAGGTAGAACCATTATTCAGTATTGAGTTTTATAGCTTTAAAGTTCCATGTTTGTGACTTGAATGTGCCATCTATCTGAGAGAAAAAGTGTGAGTTTGTTCCTGTTTTATTATGTTGATATTTGGTGGAATTGCCTCTGGCTAACATGGAACATGACACACATGCATCATGAATGAAGTGAAGGTACATAGCATTGCCAAAATTTCTTGATATCACCTCCTCTGTAAATGCTATCTCACTGTCTATCTATCCATCCACATGTGTAGGTAAAATACAAACACATTTCAGATTTAAGGATGCAGCACTACATTAATATAGATTTTCTATACTGTTGTTCAGACAAGAGATCAGAGGTCCTGTAAACACTCTTTCTAAGACCACAAGACTGCTAGCAGTGAAACTCGATAATGCTAACCTGTCACATCAATTCAGCATCAGCAAATCTATACTTTCCCACAACATCAGTTATGTCTGACAGAGGGGTCGGTGGCACAACCAGTAACTTCAGGAGACTGCTGGAATGTCAACAGAATGCTTCACTGATGGCATGAAATGCAGACAAATGTACATGTTGGAAATGTTTTTTTCTTTTTTTAATGAAATAGGAGCAAAAATTAGATTGGTCCAATAGTATTTCTAGTAATGTTAATGTAAATAAAAGATTTTCTATTTTCTGTGTTAATCAAAGAGAGCCTGTTATGCGCATTTCCAGCTCCATATTTTTATTCATGGATTATAATCTGGCAATTGCTAAAGCCTTTCAGCTCAGCCTCTGTCTGAAAAGATAAATAAAAATACATAAGAATAAAATCCTGATTGAGGTCATAATTCATGCATGACAGGGTTGAATAACAATAATTACAGTGAAACACGTCATACAGCTATAGTAACAGTAAATGACCAGTGGGTGGCAGGTGTGGAGTGACACATCAGTGTCCATGCAAGTACACCATCAACACTGACACAAATACAAGCAAGCAGCCTTCGAATAGCCGTCCACTGTTGTGTCCACTATTCAGGATTAAGGTCAACATCACTCACAAACAGTAAATGGGTGGGTCCATTGTGCTCACAGCCAGAGTAGTTTCCCTGAGATGAGCCAAGACTGGAGATCTCTGCTCTCTCTGACATCATACAGAGCCAATAGTCCGGATCACATGAATTCTGTATGCACAAACCAACTCATTATTTGAAACGTTGGCATGTTTGATATTAGCAATCCAGCACTGAGTAATACAGATATGACTGAGATGTAGGAAAATCAGAATGGCTCCTATTTAAACTATGGTGCTGCAAAGATTATTGGACTCTGACCACAGATCTCACAAATCTGACATTATAGTGTCACGTGGAAAATATATCACAAATAAGGGTATCGCTATTCATTCCACATTATGAATCCCCACTCTGTAAATCTGTAAATCTCAAATTATTCAAACTGCATTCAACACAAGATGAAGAGAGCACAGAAAGTGACAAGAGTGGGATGGTTGTGACACTGATGGCCATATGCTAGCAAACTGCCAATCACAGGGGAAGCTACCCAAAACAATGGTTTACTTCATCTGCCTTTTTGACAATGATGGAAATTGAATCTGAAAAGTGGTTACTTGGGTCACAAAATGAAAAAAAACATAAATGATAATTTTCCCAAAGATTTTAGTCAACACAGGCATTAGGAAAGAGGAGCGTTACACTCTGATGTCCATTAGAACAGATGGTAACAGTATAAGAGCTGGGATAGGCTGCACAATGAAGTGTTTAGATTTATGGCTAAGGATGAAGTCAAGATGTATTCATTTGTTGAAACCACTGACAATACACTTTTTGCTAGATAAATGCTAATATGATCTCTAACTAGTTGTCCCATCAGTGATTTGGACTGGCTAACTAATTAGACTAGTTAGCCTATGGGCACAGCTATCGCTGCATTGCTTTCCACCTCAACTAACTGTGCTCCAACCACCGTCCCAGTTAGTAAGGCTACATCTGCAACTAATAGTGTTTACGCCCCTGTTGTCCGGGCCTCCGCTTCTGCTGTTTGGGTTCCCACCTCAGCTGCCTGGGCCTCCGCCTCAGTTGCCTGGGTTTTTGCCTTGGCTGCCTGGGCCTCCATCTCGGCTGCCTGGGCCTCCATCTCGGCTGCCTGGGCCGCCATCTCGGCTGCCTTGGCCTACACCTCAGCTGCCTGGGCCTCCATCTCGGCTGCCTGGGCCTCCATCTCGGCTGCCTGGGCCTACACCTCAGCTGCCTGGGCTTCCATCTCGGCTGCCTGAGCCTCCATCTCGGCTGCCTGGGCCTACACCTCAGCTGCTTGGGCTTCCACCTCGCCTGCTTGAGCCTCCATCTCGGCTGCCCGGGCCTCCACCTCGGCTGCCCGGGTCGCCATCTCGGCTGCCTGGGCCTCAACCTCAGCTGCCTGGGTTTCAATCTTGGCTGCCCTCCTTCTGCAAAGAATATTTTTTATGAACAACTACAGATATTACTTAAATATCATACTATAAATAATAAGTTTAATTAAATAATTGTAATGGGAGATTTTAATGTCAACTGGGACTGTGAAAAGGACAGAAAAACACTCAAGGACATAATGGAGACTTTAAACTTTACTCAACACATTGAACAACCCACAAGAATAACTAGACACTCTAAAACTAAAATAGATCTGGTTTTCAATAAGCCAGAGCGAATTATTAAATCTTATAATTTTATCACTGGTATTTCAGACCACAATTTTATATTATTTTCTAGAAAACTTAAAATCATGGGTAAAGAATCACTTTCATAGTTCATCTAATAGGAGATCCTTTTATGAATTCATACCAAGAAG
Organism: Simochromis diagramma; assembly: GCF_900408965.1. Classification (NCBI taxonomy): domain Eukaryota; kingdom Metazoa; phylum Chordata; class Actinopteri; order Cichliformes; family Cichlidae; genus Simochromis; species Simochromis diagramma. The sequence continues at coordinate 184,592 of NW_024387104.1, read as the reverse complement.
TCAGCAACAAAATGTAGCAGAAGAATTAGCATCAGTTAACTGGGAGCCTTTATTGTGTAGTGATGATCCATAATTCTGCAGCAGTCACTTCACTGACATTGTCAAGGATGTTATATCAACATATTCCATTAGAGGTCGACAAAAAATAAAGACAACATCTAATCTGCCCTGGTTAAACAAAGAGTGCAAGAATTTAATGAAAATAAGAGATCAATTACTAAAACAGTTCCTGAAAACTAGTCTAACTCTGGATAGACAGAGATTTACTTCAATGCAGAACAAAGCAACAGGAAGTTTGAGACAGGCCAAAGCAATTTTTTTATAAATATAATTGAAAGAGCCAAAGGTAATGGTAAAATTATCTGGCAACACTTAAATAAATTACTAGTTAATTAAATTAAATTAAAAGTAAAAATACAATTGAACTTTATGTAAATAACTCTATTGTTAGAGAGCCTCTATCTATTGCCAGTAACTTAAACACTTTCTTTATCTCATCTGTTAAGGAGATCAGTCAGAGTTTTGACCCAGTCGTATGCTCTGATAATGTGAATGATGTTGGTCAAAATTTGTTCACCATCACTCATATTTCAGACACTGGAGTTGCTAAACTAATTACAGGTTTAAAACGATCTAAAGCACTTGATGTATTTGGTATTAATACAAATTTCCTAAAGGAACATATGGATTTGCTTGTACGTCCAACAACTCATGTTTTGAATATGTCTTTCGAACACTCCATTGTTCCAACAGATTGGAAAATTGCTGCAGTTACACTAATTTTCAAAGCAGGTGTGAAGACTGACATGGCTAATTATCGCCCCATAAGCATACTCCTGGTCGTATCTAAAATAGCTGAGAAGTGGGAGGTTAAACTCCTCACTGCTCACCTAGAAAACGCCCAGCCCTCATTACATCCATTGCAGTTTGGCTTTCGGGCACATCACTCCACAGATACTGCCCTGTGTCTGTTAGTGGAGAACTCGAAGAGCCTGCTGGACAAGAGTCCTTGTGTTGGAGCTGTATTTTTAGATCTGAAGAAGGCTTTCGACTCTGTAAACCATCAGATATTGTTGTCCAGATTGACTCAGTTTAATATCTCCAGTCAGGCTCTTCAGTGGTTTGCCTCATATCTCTCACACAGGAAACAGTGTGTGGTGTTCGACGGGGTTAAATCTCCATATTTAGACTGTGATACAGGGGTTCCTCAAGGATCCGTTCTTGGGCCCTTATTGTTCTCTCTTTTTATCAATAACTTACCTGAAGTCTGTCCAAATATATTTGCTCAAAGGCATGAGGATGATGCAGTTATATATACGCAAGCAAATAGTGTCCAGCAGGTGGCAAAAGATCTTACAGCTGCTTTAGCATTAATGCATAGCTGGCTGGAGGACTCATGCCTAATGTTGAACACCTCAGAAACTGTCTGTATGTATTTTTCAAAACGCCCCTGAAACTTGAAGCAGTTAAACATATTCCTGGATGGAGTACAGCTTGAATTAGCTCCAGAATTTAAATATCTTGGGGTCATTCTAGACCCAACATAAATAAAGTGTCCCAGGTACTTAAATTTAATAATCAAAATTTTAATCATATACGTAATAATTTAAATATGAATGTTGCAAAAATGTATTTTTACTCAATGATCATCTCTCATATGGACTATTGTTTGACGTCCTGGTCACTTGCTTGTCCAACAACACTTAAAACTATCAAAAACATTTATAAAAGAAGTTTAAAACTACTTGACAAAAAACCGACTTCCCACCATTCCCCCATTGCAGTCAGATGCGCCCCATCACACGTCTCCCCGTGTTACAGTCCACGAACGCTGAAAGGGAATGAAATAATCACTGTCAATAATACCGATGAAGCAGAGATGTACTGGCATTAGCACAGTGTGAGGTTATCAAGCTGGGCATGACCAAGCATGTTTTCTACTTGGTATCACTTTACATAACTGCAGGTGTAAAAGGCCAAACAGGAACTGTTGTAGTGAAGGTACTGGGTAAATGTCAGGCCACTCTAGTGCATATCAATCACCTTTAACAGCTTTGTCCTGATGGCTGTACACACCCTACTCCATTATATTTTCATATTATTTATTTTTACACAAAAACTACTTTACATGTGCATCCATTAGTTGATTGAAGCTGAGACTGTGAAGGGACATCCACACAGAAAAAGACTAGCAGCATTAAAGCAGAGATTGTGGTTTGTCAGTAAAATTCAGTGACTTAGCATCTAGCAAAGAAAAGTGTGCAGGTCCCGAAGGGAACTTTTCTCATCTTTAAAGGAAGCACTTGTAGAAACTACCAGTGTAGGTAAGGCATACAGATGACTGACCTCTGACAGGATGTAAATACATTAAAGGTTTAGCTGTACAGGATTAGCTGGAGTTTCCAGTGGCAATCAAACATGGATCTGTTACAGTAACAAATATAAGATACCTGCATGTTACACATATGAGAACAGTGCACTTATTGCCTGTTGGCAAACCAACTTTCTTGCTGTTTATCTGCCATGAAACAAGCACACAACATTAGCATAATGTTAGTGTTACACTAACAGGAGCAAGCCAGAACAAACAAACAAAACAAAACCGCTGTTGGCTAGCGTACATGAGCCCTACAGCATAGTGATGGTAAATTTGATTCTTTTTACTGAATCGAGTGTTAATGAGTCACTCACCAAAGTGAATCGAGTTTTTTGAGTCATTTGATTCACTGAGTCAGTTGACCAGAGAGTGCAAAAATTTTACATTTTCACTCAAACTTAATTTGTTTCCCTTTTCATGTAAATCCCACTGCTAAGATGAATGATTTAAAAAAAAAAACCCAAAAAAACAACTATTTTATAGAGAAAAAAGAGCAAAAACATTTCTAAAATTAAGCAACTTCCTATCAAAATTGCTTAATAAACATTTATTTTGTTTATTTGTATTTTATTAGTATTTTCCTTAAGTGTGTCAAATATATATTTTCCCATCTAAATGTCCACTGCGCTGTGAGCCAGGGGGCGGTAATGCGCCTTAACATTGGTTGCCAACCAAGAAGAAGAAGAAGCTGTGAGCCAGGAGGGAGGGGGTGAGTGATTCGTTCGCTCGCTCTTTGATTCAGCACAGGAGGGAGGGGGTTAGTGAGTCCTGAGTGATTCGTTCGCTCGCTCTTTGATTCAGCACAGGAGGGAGGGGGTGAGTGAGTGATTCGTTCGCTCGCTCTTTGATTCAGCACAGGAGGGAGGGGGTTAGTGAGTGAGTGAGTGAGTGAGTGAGTGATTCGTTCGCTCTATGATTCAGCACAGGAGGGAGGGGGTGAGCGAGTCCTGAGTGATTCGCTTATGCTTACGATTCAGCACAGGAAGCGAGGGGGTGAGTAGCTCAAATGTGTTGTTAGCATGTTAGCAGCGCGATGCTACTCTGAACCGAGGAGCTATTTTCTTGATGTGAGCTTCTACTCAGGGTTTTTTCTTCCAGTTCAGAGCAGAAATGCTTTTGTTACGAAACTGGCTGTTGTTTTTCCCCCCACAATTTTAATTATAAGCTAGATATATTTCTACTAATGGAATTAGTTTGCTAACAGCAACAGGGATGAGTCAGTGAGTCAGTTGGGCTTGTGAATCATGATTCACGAGTCAGTAAAGTGATTCTCGAGTATTGAACGATTCGTTCACGAATCGAACATCACTACTACAGCACTCTTTGGGGTCCAAAAGGGTAAAACTGCTATGTGCTAATATAATATGATTTACATTCTGACGATATAATCAAACGTAACAAAAGCATGTGTTTGCTGTCACACAGGCTATTCCTATAATGACATACAATAAAACAGACACAAGTAGCTAACACAGGGCAAGTTTAAGGCCTGTTCAAACAATACAGGTTTTGCTACGGTTAAACGTTCATAATTGGAAGTTCTTTCACAAAGTAAGAAACAGATATAAAAGCGATAAGATATGAAAAAACATCATAATGCAGTAGTACCACCTGAACTGGAACTAATGCCACACACACACGGATGACTAAAAACATACAAAGGAAGTTGTTTTTTTGTTTTTTTTTAAAATGCACAAGTAACTCTTTGGCGTCTCCTTCTCTCCATTAGCCTGGCTAGGTTAAAGCAAGAAGGAGCAACAGGGAATCCACTACACAAGCAGCCTTCTTATATCTATTAGCAGCTCTAACTAGCTGCACTGAAGCCAGATTGACAATGTGTCTCATCAGCTCTCAGTTGCTCAGTCATTAACCTTGCTGTTGTGTCTCACAAGCACAAACACTGCATTCACTGTGACTAGCAGTTGTACATAAGCAGATGAGTTTACACCTGCTCTGTTTTCAAGAGATCAAAATATAAAATGATAATTAGATTAAATAAACCATCCCAACCTCTCAGTGTGGATTATTTAAAAATAATTAGATTAAAGTCCTTAAGAAAAACTATTAGTGGGATAACTGGGAAAGGGCACTGTGGAATTTGCAGGTAGGAATGGCAATGGGTATTGTTTAGGTTTTATCCGATACCAGAACCAAACCGATACTTTTGAAACGGTGCCAGTGCTCGAACCGGTGCTTAAAGAATGGAGAACACACACTTTGTCCAAAAACCTCTCATTTTCAGCTGGGTTTTTTTTGGTAAAAAGATAACAATGTTAGCCTTTTCTGCAGCTATAGGGGATATATGGTATCACTCTTGGCTGGAAGCAGTGCTTAAACAATGGAAAAATAATCAAACTTTATCCAAAAACCTCTCAGATTTCTGACTTTTTTCTCAGATTTTTTTTCCAGTGGCCCTAATCCTCTTCCGTAATAATGGCACCGGATACCGATACCCATCCCTAGGTAGGAAACCATGTGACTTGGTGACCTGCCTACAGAGGAGTCTTACTTCCTGTGTACTTTTACAGTACTTCTTGTTGTTGTTATGCTAATCTGTCATTGGTCAAATCATGCCTAACGTCCTTAACCAGTTAACAACGGAAACACAGTTTTGATTGTGGTTAGCATTTGCATTGGGTAATGCAGCATTTAGCTTGTTGTAACAGAGTTAGAGAGCAGATGTGCTCTGCTTAGTCACATTAGGTCTGTTGAGTGAAACAGGGAATATGTCCTGCAGTTATATTAACCTGTGGTCAGAATTGACCATTTTTCATGTTCTTGGCTGATGAGTTCCACATTACATAGGTCACATGTCAGGTGTGGTGTCCCTCTTCTCAGCTGTTTTTCTTTCCCTCTTTCTTTCTCCCCTTCTTTCCCCCAGTCAAGTCTGTCCCATATTCAGCAAGTGAAAATAAAATAAACAATAAAAGGTGAATCAAATGGACCATTACGGCAAGGCTGGGATGGTCAATTTGGTAAAGTAAATCCGTTGGGCATCCTTCTTTGCCTTTAGACAATAATTCTGATGGCAAAAGAGCCAAACGGGACAGGCAAAAAAAAAAAAAAGTGTGGTGTAGCATTCAGGCCACATTTGGCCCACACAAGTGCCATAAGTGGGCTCAAATATGTGTGCACCATCTGGGAAAGAAATCAGGCACCCTGTAATTTTCTCTGAGAGACTTGATGTAACAGCAGGAGACATTGCAGTATCATAAAGAGTAGAATTCACTCATGCTTGATTTTTGCTTTGTCTGTTATAATTGCAGGTTTTCCATTTTTATATTTTAAATCAGTATGTTGGTGAAAAATTATCACTATAATATAACGTGTGCTCCAACACACCTCTGTTAACTAAAAGATTTAATAGCATACAAACAGCACAGAAGCTTTTAGGAAATCCAGGGATATTTTGTTTTACTGATAAAGTTTTTCTCAAAAATAAGTAGATGTACCCAGTTTTGTGTTCTATAACATGTCCCTGAGGACTGGTTTTCAACACCACCACCACATATTGGGAAGCACCTACTCGTGTTTCAAACTACGTGCATGCATTGACAGAAAGGTGCTGATGCACTTGACCAAGACGCAAAATGTCACTGGGAGAAGTGTTTGTACCAAGACTAGTGAGACAAACAAATGCACTTTCACATAATTACAAACAATGTTCCCTCTAATATTTCATGTGTCTGAGCAAACACACAAACTCCCTGAGAGGCCCCTTGGACCACTGTGAGCAACAGCAGACGTGTGCAACATGTATCACTGCTGTAACACCTGTAACATTCAGCAGTCGCCTCATTGTTCTGACACACACAACAAAACTATTGACTACACTACACACTAACTACACAAGACAACACACTAACTTTAGACTCCAAACACGCTAAACATTGCAAATCTCTCACATCTCACTCCTAAAACTTCCCCCTTCCTAAACAACTAAATGCCATGTTGCCATATCATTTTTGATTGGTCCACATGGTACATTTTTCCACCAATAGGAAAGGGTGGGGGGTTTTGGTGTTGTTTTTGCTCATAGGCTGTCGAGCGTTTTCCTTATAAAACGCTGTTTTTACCATTTCTTCCCGCAGTAAATATAAACAACGATAGTATTCAGGAAGAAAACCAAACATTGCAGATATTTTTATCATAACTCTGGTTTTACGTGGCCCATCAACACAATTTAAAAACTGGTATAAAGTCCACACTTTTTCCGTTAGTTGTTCCGTCTGTCCTGCTCACATCTCCAATGGTTGTACACGTTGTCATTAACGTGGCTTCACTCCACACCAGCCACGCCACTTTGCTAGCTAAAACAGCGGTGTCATCAGTCACCGGTCACTTACTGACTCACACTGTAAAACAGAATCAATTGTTAACACATTTATTTTAATTTCAATTCAGTTTAGTTTTTTTTGTGTGTGTGTGGACTGAGAATTTGGATGCCAAGTCACAAACTTGACCGTGGCTCAGGGGGTTGGGAATCGCATCTGTAACCGGAAGGTCGCCGGTTCGATCCCTGGGCTCTCTGTCCTGGTCGTTGTGTCCTTGGGCAAGACACTTTACCCTACTTGCCTACTGGTGTTGGCCTTAGGGGCCGATGGCACGATATGGCAGCCTTGCTTCTGTCAGTCTGCCCCAGGGCAGCTGTGGCTACAACTGTAGCTGCCTCCACCAGTGTGTGAATGTGAGAGTGAATGAATAGTGGTATTGTAAAGCGCTTTGGGTGCCTTGAAAAGCGCTATATAAATCCAATCCATTATTAAACTCGTTGTTGTGCTCCTCAAAGGCTCCTGTTCTGGGGTGTGTCAGAGCCACGTGCCACCGTGCTTTCAAGTCTGCGGGGTCCATTGTTTGGCTCCGATTAACTGCCATTGCAGGATTAGGGCCTAAATGCAAAACACAGGAAACTTCAAACTGAATTAAGAAACTATGAGACATTTACCTAGGCCACTGTCACGAGTTGCTTAGAGGATCCACTCGCAGGACTCCTGGGTAGCGTTCAAACAGAGATAGTTTATTACAGATCTTCACCAAGTGTATGTACAGACAGTGCGAGGTTAGTGCTATATACAAGACGTGAGGGGCAGGGGTCCAGGGCTCCAGGGAACACGGGGAAATCACACACGCGCTCAGAACAGCCTCTCTCCACTCCGCTAGCGACCTGTCACTCCTTCCACACTCCACACGGGGAAACACGGGGACGGGTCCGGGGAATCTAGGAACAAAGGAACACGTTAAGTCTCTGAAACAGAGGCACGGCAAACTTGAGCTAGGTGTGTACTGACAAGAGCCTTCACAACAATCCAGCGTTGAACAGCTGATCTCCTCCTTCTAATATACCAGCTGGTCTGATGAGGCCCAGGTGTGCACGATCCGGGAAGGCGTGGACCGAGGGCGTGAACCTGCCATGAGTTCCGCCCCGGCAAAACAGGGGAGAGGGAGAGAGAGAGGAAAAAGAGAAGGGGGGCTAGGAGTGAAGAGATGCTGATCAGCGCCTTGCCGATCCCGCAGGTCGTGACAGCCACAGTTTAATGTCCAACACAAAGTTTGTACCATGAAGCACAAAATCCCCTCCAAACACAGCAGGCAGGAGGAACCATATGGGGACTCAGTGCTTATGTATACACCCACAGGATGATCCAGGTGAAGCTGAAAAATAAGGCACAGGTAGAAGAGAATGGTGAAAATAACCTCACATACAAACAGATCATGGGAGTAAGAACTAAAAACTCAACATCCGAAGGATGTAAACGTGTAAAATATCAAAAACTCTTGGTTCAAGACCCAAGACCATGGCACTAACATTGAGTTTGGCTAACAGAGTACACTTCAACTGCTGTCCACAGATATGTAGCTACAAACAGACTCTGTATTTGTTTACTGACGGTCAAACAAATCCACATGTGTCCTGATTTGTCGGCTGTGACTTATTTAGTCTAATTCTCTGTGGACAGCAACAGAATCACCAGTAGGAATGAAAGGCTCATCCATAACTTCAGCCAGTCTTGCAGATGGTAAAATAATTTACTGGGGACGATGTTAAGCCAGGAACTCTCACACACATTTAACCCACAGCTCAGCAGAGCTGGCCTGTCTCCTCTGTGGCTTTGTATGTTTGTAACACCAGATGCTGCAGTTTCTGCACATCTTTTTAAAATATTTCTCTTTATTTTGTTCCTTTTGTTTATTGTTTTCTCAGTCCTTGGCATGACGTTTGATGTTTAGTTCAGAGTAGATTAGTATTATTAGATAAGTTTTTTTTGCTGAACAATTTCATTCCCATGTGGTCTTATCATCTAATCATCATCTGGACTCATCACTTGGTCTTATCATCTCTGTGGGACACTATACTATGTGGGAAAACTGGGCCACCTACACATTCCCTGATACATTACATGCACAGGAGCAGCCTGTCCATGTATGCGATGAAGCTCCCAGCACACAGTTGTTGTGCTGATGTTAACACTCCGCAGTTATTGACTCAGCAGAGCATTGGGCACTTTTATGCACCACACACCTCAGCAACCTCATTTCATTTGGTCTCCCACTTTGTGATTGAGTTGCTAAATCGTTTGTACCCTGTTGTGCACCTCTGAGTGACTGACTCTGTCACATAAAGGCAGACTGCATGGCTGAGTGCTTCAATAAGAGCGAAAACGTGTGATTCAAATAGAGTTGTGATTTTGTTCTTTAAGCATACGCCAATCTTTTACAGTCAGGGCTGAGCTCAAGATTTTCAACTTTAATTCCAGCTGTTAAACAACTGTATTGTTGAAGAATGACGGCCAGCTGTATGCACAGTTGCCCACTAGAAGCGACCGACATCCTCCTCAGGTCCTGTTTTGTTAAACCTGACTTACATTCATGTTTGGTGATTCTCATTAATAAGCTCTTACAGATCACATTAGCTCTAAATTGTGTCTTTTGTGCTCCCTTCCGAATTTATAGCTGATTGGTTATTAATTTACTACCACATGAGGTCAGTGACATTATCTTAATTTGAGGGTGTAGATCATTTGTTCCTCGTTAGCGCTTTTCTTTGTTAATGGTCACATTACCCATTTATAAGTAATTAGAGTGTGGATCGTATCCTGATGTTGCAGGAGCATCGGTAACCTGATCACGTGATTTCTATGCAGCAGTGTGTGCACATTTGTGGAGGCCTGCAGACTCCATAAAGCATGTCATGCATATACTCTGTGCCATCCCATTGCTCACAATCCTTCAATCATTTAATAAATAAGTGGTTTCACAGGCTCAGCAGCTTCCTTAACATACAGTCTTTGTATCGCTACTTTTTAGAGAGATACTGGAAGAAAAATCCCAGTGGATACTCAGAGAGAGATGGGACAATGTGATGACATGCTGTACAGGTGGAGAGTCACTCTCTGCTCTTCACTAGCATCATTTAAACTGAATCGAGCACTGCAGAGGAAATGAAATGGGAAGGAAGAGGCTGTTGAAAGAGACACAGCATGCGAGGCAGAATCAGAGGGCAAAGAGATTAGCCAGGGAGAAAAATTGGAAAAGGGAGGAAATACACAGCAAATATGGGAGAAAAAGAAGAGAGATGAGACAGAACAAATTGGATGAAAGTTCAGAAGTGGGAAGGCAGAAATTGAGGAAGCAATAAAGATGTGAGAGATGAGCGAGAGAAGAGGGGAAGGAGAGGGCAGCACAGAAAGTAAGAACACAAAAGCTTTGAGAAAGGAAAAGACATTATTACCCTTTGATGTGGAGTAACAAGCAGTCAGAGCAATCAGAATTTGGCTCTCAGGCAACGGCCCCTCAAAAACACACAGGTTAATCAGGCCTGTGCACGGTGATGTTGTGTATTCACAGTCGCAGGTCTGGTCTAATGATCCCCCCACTGATAGTGGGAGAGCAGCCTAATACATCACTGTGTGTGTGTGTGTGTGTGTGTGTGTGTGTGTGTGTGTGTGTGTGTGTGTGTGCTCATTGATGAGATTACCCCTCTTGTAGAAGTGGTACATTTTGCAGATATGCTGGACTCACACACCCCTCCTGCACTCTCACAGCTCAGCAGATGAAACACAGATGGCGTGTTAGTGAAAGAAGCGGAAGGACGTTTGTACGCACAGAGACACACACGGGGAGTTATCCTCTTGCTAAGCGATGCTACACTTGTGTATTTTTGCGTATTCTATGTTGTGTTTAAAACTATCGCAAATGCAACTCAGCATAAATGCATGAGTTGCATTTGCTCACTGCTAAACAGATCTGTAGTGCTTTGGTCTGTAATCTGAGAATTTGACAGATTTTTTTCTGTATCCTCAGAAAATCCAAAAGGACAGACTCGGATTGGGAACAGCTTCAAGCCTTCCACAGCAGTTCCATCACTTCTGGGAGCTTCACTAATACAAACATTTAGTAAGTAAGATTTCTACTTCTGCTCACACTCAGCTGTGTACTGGATCTATAAATCATGTTGTAGGCGTAGCGTGGTGAAACTCTCTTGCATCACAAACACGTCTCCAGTTGTGAGTCATCATTTTCACTAATACTTCAAATTAGTGATATTTTTACGCCTGCTCAGAAAAAAACAGCTAAATTAGCCCAGCAATCATAGCAGCTCAGTGAAAATGATGTGATTTCCTGTAATTTGTGGCTTTTGTCATGAGTGGGAAATAATCTGCATCATGTTACTGACCAAGCCTTGGCAGGTCCGACCTCTGAGGTGTGCCGCATTTATTAATCAAAGGCTTGATCATCATTGGACTGCATATTAAGATCGAGACAGTCGCTGTGACGTCACTCTCATTCATTTATGATGTTTTGAGTGTCAGTATTAATATTTTGGCTGCTGCTTGTTGAGGGTTTCTTTGAAGAGTGGCCACACGGTAGTAAATATCCGCTCATGCTAGCAAGCCTGGCAGCGACACTGCATCCATAAACTGTGTGGATGAATTTCACTGACACAGCTACGTAATAGATGAACAAAATAATCTCGTTTAACTCACCAAAGCTGAAGCACGAGCTGAAACATCACCACACCTGTACCTATGTAACCCGTCTGTGTGCTACGCCTGTCGATGCGGTGTGTTCTGGCGTATAAATAAAAGGCAGGAGACAACACTGGATCTCTGGGCTGTTTACTAAGTCGCAGCAACATCTGCGAGCTGCAACATGAAGAAATACAGAAGTGTGATCCGTGCGTGTCGCGCCTGCTAGGACACCTCTGCTTCTGCCATGCTGAAAGGAGCTGTGCCTTACAGCTGTGTTAACTCCACAATAATATAATAAATCAAATACAATCAATTGTTTTTAAAATATCAACTTAAGCCCTCAAATAAATAAATAATATAAAGTAATGTATCACTGGAAAATAATCAAAAACAACTTATAAGAATAATACACAAAATAATACAAAAACAGTTAAACAATCAGACAAAGAATACAACTCAATAACAACATTTAGATGATGCTTTGAAACATCATACCTTAAACCTTAAACTCAAATCCAATTATCTTAATAAATGCCATTTAACAGGTAATACAGGACTGTACCACAAAAGCAATTCATAAAATATCTCCATACCTGCAACATATGGAAGTACAGAGCTGTGATCTGTGTGTGTTGTGTGCTTGCTAGGACAGCGGTCCCCAACCCCTGGCCCACGGACCGGTCCGTGAGTCGTTTGGTACCGGGCCGTGAGAGTTGAGGCTCGGGTGTGAAATTTATGGTTTTCGGGGTATTTATCGTTAACTCGGTTTCCCTGGGTCTTTCCCTGTGTTGTAGTTGTGTGTCTTATTGTGAAAGAAATATTTACATGTTACCATAGCGACCAGAGAGCATTAAGGGGAAGAGAGGAGGATGTTACTCTCAATGTTGTTGGTGCATTTCAGGAGGTTGCTGCTAATAAAGTTACACAATTACACAGTGAATTCATGTTTATTATTATATTTACAAAATACCACAGTTTGTGTCTTAGTCGTATTATTTTACTTTGTTGTATTTATCTGCCACACCTTAAAGGCCTTAAAGGCCAGGCTAAATTAGCATGATAGTATAACACCTGGATCCTCGGGCTAAAACTCATTAAAAACTTTGATTAGTGTACTCAGCCCTGTAGAAGACTTACACCGAACGAGTCCGATATCAAACAGGCCAAAAACGTGGCAGTTCAGTCATATGCAAATTACAGCTTGTGGCCTTTAGAAACTGTCATTATCTAAGAGCAACGTAACAGTGACTTACTGACCAGGGCGCACATGCACACACCTGCGTGACAACCACACGAACACACACAGACTCAGAACACATAAATGCAAAAATGCAAAATGAAATATTTAATTAAAAAAGGTTGTTTTGGTGAAATTCATAAGCATTTAACACATATGCTACACCTAGCTAACGCTATTATAGGGCAGCTCCTATAATAGCACATACAGCACAAACAAGGTGACTGAAAACTGGACACAGGTATGCAATCTGTCTTTGGATCTTCAGCAGTACGTCACAGACTCGTGTGACTCAGTGGTACAAGTAAGTCTTTTTTTAAGTCTTTCGATTGTGTAAAATCCAAAAACTACAAAAACTTCTTATTTTCTCAAACTAACGAAGTTGAAAACAATGAAACAGTAACAAACAAACAGCACTTAGTAGATATTTTGTAAAGAGTCTTTGTAGTTATACTCGCCACAGCCTAAGCTCTAATCAAACATGTTTTTTTCCACCAATTTGGGGAGATAGGGTCGTAAATCCTTAGCTGCTGAATCAGAGAGTTGTTATGATTTGTTAGCAGCTGTGTCCTGCTTGGTTTGATGCAAAGCAGAAATAATATCAGTTCTTATTAGTGTCTAACAGTGTCTTACTGTTAAGTGGCTTTTTTAAACACAATACTCTGTACTTTTTGTGCGTGAGTAGATTTGCTCTTTGGCCGCCACCTGCATGTCACCACCTATGAAAAGTCTGCAAAGTGCTTTAAATACCAAAGTGATAGTAAATGTCAAATGCTCATAAAAATAAAAAACAAAGAAAATAAGCCACCACTAGACAGCAGAAGATAAACATTATGTTAATAAAATCCCAGAATTAATGTCTGCATATTAATAGTGTGACTCAGCAACTAACTTTAAGCAAGTGATTTAAATGCTATTATGACAGATAATTAGCCACGCCTCCCATGTAGATTGTATAAAGGAAAAAAGCAAAGCAGGAGTTTTTTAAGGCTGGCAGAAAACTTTGAAAGTGACTCCTGAGTCAGAGCAGGATAACCCTGCCCTGCCTCCTGCCCCTCCTTCATGCAAAGAAAGTTTTGTGTTTTAGGAGAAAACTTTGATGAAACCATATTTTTCACAGGAACTTCGAGAGGGACATGCAGTACAAGAGGAAAAGAGTATTTATCAGAGCATTGCTGCGTCCTTCTCTGGTGTAAAGTTGTAAAAAAAGAGTCACATTTTTTGAAGGTTAACATTTACAGACTGAAAAACATGCACTGAATCTATTTAATGTTTGAAAGCAGTTTTGTTTGTAGGATGTAATCAAGAATTACAAAGCGCAGTAAAGTTCTTCAAGTAGTTCAGCTGTAAACTTTCATGTATTTGTATGTGTATTATTAAAATAAGTATCCAAGATTCATTTTAAAGGGTTTTATGAATTTTTATAAATTCTTTAGATGATTTTGTTAGAGATTGTTTAGTTAAACTACACATCAGAATAAACTCATAAAGGATATAAAAATAAGAACATAACTAATGACCTTACATTCCCCTAGGTATCGATCACCGTAGCACGGTGCGCTTCATGTTAAAGCAGCCGTCATGTAAACACGTGTTTAAACAACTGTGTTGCTAGGCAACCCGGGGTGGCTTTACATTCATTTGTCTGGGGTCAAAATGACATTCTGGGTAAAAGTGATCATAATTTCTTTCTATCGATTCCACACACCCCAAAATTCAGGATTTGATCAATATCTTTATTTTAGAAAAGGTCGAAGACGACGGGATTTTAATACCATTTTAAAAGTGGTGATACCCTCCAGTCGTCTACCACAATAGTTTCATTGTTTTGTCCATAGATGGTAATGTCAGGAGCAGTTCTGTACTTTACGTGCATGTTTCTCGACAGCAGCCTTGCATTTTGGTTTATTTCAGCTGTAAAAACTTACTTTTAGAGTCAGCCTCCCGTCAGAGGTTGTTATTGAGTTCGTTAGTTGATGTCTTACTAAATTTGCCGTTTCATTTGAAAGACAGCAGCAGTGGTCATCATGCCGCAGTTTCAGCCAGGATGCAAATATCTCAACTAATGTTGCATAAAATTGCATTATTTTAAAAGTTATTTAAGGGTGATTTAAAAGTGATTTTTGAATTAGTTTAGCTGTTACTGATATATTTCTTGAATGTGTTATTCTATTGAAAGATTTATATTTTTGTCTCTTTTGTTAACGTAACAATGGCTGGTTTTACTGGTTTTAAACTAACATGGATATCAAACCAGTAAACTGACAGGTCAAAGTTAGTCCTTGCATTATTCATTCCAAAACTTGGTGACAGTTCAGCAAACAGATCCTTCAGATTAGCAAGGAAATGGTAAAGTTAGTGTTTTTTTACAATGACAGAAAAACAGAACCTGCCAGCTAACCTTGATACAACAGGAAGAGCTGTTTTCCCTTTTTAATGCGTCTGCCTCAAAGGTTGAAATAATTTGCAGTAATTGCATGCTAATGTAGGCAAAGGTGCCTGGAGGGTAAACGAGTACACAGGAGGAGTGTCAAAAGGTGAGCTGGGGAATCAGCTCCCATCTGCTGCAGCACTTTAGAGGCCGTGGACTCTAACACCACAGACAAGAAAGGACAGATGCTCCGTGGTAGAGACTGAGGGCGCGAGCATCTGTATTTCTGTCCAGGAACAGTCATTCTCTTTGTGTGTGGTGGTGTGTGTCAGAGGGACAGATGCTGGCGTAGCGGGTGCTCCGTCCCCTGACAGGTGACAACTCTAACTGCTTTGAAAACCTTATGGCCAACAGACCAGGGTCACATTGTTAGTTAAACACTTTCTGATTCTCCAGGGCGCTCGCTTTAACCTGCCTTGATGTGCTGGGGGGACTGTTAATTGGGTTCTACTGAAAGTGCACAAAGTCCCTGTTTCATGCCCATAATGAACACTTTGAGACCTGAATGGCAGAAAAATTTGTTCAAACTGTCCGACCTTTAAAATAATGTATATTTGCTCATTCTTTAAATGGGTGAGGAAGCATTACCTCTATGGGGGCTCTATGGGTGCAACGATTTATTAAGACGTGTAACTGTCAAAATAAACCATCTCATCTCTGTAAAATGATGATAATTTAGTGAATGTGCCGTTTGGGACCACCGATACATTCATAAACCACCAGAAACACTTTGGATATCACTTTGACGTTAACGTTAAACAACAATGGTGCTGAGCTGCTTCTTTGAACACATTTTGATATGAATGCTACATTATGAGCTGGAGCGGGCGAGATATGACTGATAGGCGGGTTTCATCAATCTTTTTCACAGATTTCTTTATTTTTGTGTAAATAAGAAACATTATCCAAAAATAAATGTTAGCTTCTCCATAATATTCTGCTTCTGTAGAAATTACATTGTTTGTATGTATCGGGTCTTTTGTTATGTGTCTAATTTGTTATCTGCAATCAGCTCTGCTCCAGGTGCATAAATCAAAGTTACCTGTGCTGCAACAATCAGCAATTAGTAGGACCTCAGGTTAGAGCCCGCCGTGCTCACCTGGCTTCATATCACACACATGTCAACATCACCTTCTGAGAGGAGACTGTGAGTCAGACATCCATGGTGGAACAGCTGCAATGATCTGCAGCAGACACGTATAAGAGAAGACAGGAATTACAAACCAGTAACATCACACCAGTCAAAATGTGGTTCACAGACTAGTTTGAATGATTTTGTTGGTTTTCCATGAGGTTAAGATAGTTGTGAAGGAGAAGGACTTTGGAGTAAACTGATGTTAACCACCTGACACACCATCCTCTGGTGAAAACTTACCTCAGACTTTGTAAGAGCTGTTTGACCGAGCAGGAGGAGGATTTTGGGATGAGTTGAAAAGTAGCTCTGTGCTGCTTACTCTGTAAATCCCTGTAAAATAAAAAACAGCAAGTGGAAAAACAGACTGTTATTACAAATATAGAGATAAAATAGAATATTATTCAGTGTGCATATATAATGATAATGATCATTTTGACAGAGATGAATCTTTGTCTTTCCTCCTTGTCCTTGAAAACACCCAGACTGAAGGGCAAAGTTGAGACGAACATACAGGTGAAAAAGTGCCAAAAAGCAAATTTCTTTTTGCCTTGGCTCGCTCATCGCTGTAAATTAGGCTCATATTCCTGGAACTGGTCCAGGGGGGGGCATTTCATCTCCTGCAAGACAATTCCTGACTACCACGTTAGAGATGGCTGGCACAAATCAGAGCTTCACACACCAATCATGTTTGTTCAGTGTGTTGCCAGGCTGCAGCTGAGACGGGTTGCAGAGCCAAAAGCAGCCAGCACAGAATGATAAACTGTGAGGCCAGCTATTTGCTTTAACATTAAGCCAGGGCACATTATTTTAAGCCACTAAGAGGGTACTAACATTGCACTAAAGTTCAATTAATCATTATAATGTGCCCTTTTGCTTTGACAGAAAACAGACAGATGTGTAAGTATAAGCCTGTGATCCTGTGTAATACAGTCAGGGAAGGAGGACAGTTTTATTTGATTGGGAAGCAAACTTCAGACTAGCTTAACATAGCACAGAGACAGGAAGAAGCAAGCAAAGTTGTGGTTTTACAGACACTTACACGTTAGTAATGATGTGTCCTTTTTCATCCTAGCTGTGGAGAAAGCAAGGCTAGCTGTTTCTCCTATTTCTACTCTGTAATGTAACTGAGAAGGAAACTCTTCAAGCTTCTCTCTGTTCTGTGAAAAGCAGCCTGAGGAGTGCAGAGCACTTTGTGCTCATTTTCACAAACAAACATTTTAGTGACTATTTCATTTGAAATATTACAATAATAGTAGAACCTAAATAGCCCTGTGTTAGCCTTTTTCAGCTTTATTTGACAGACAGAGTGAAGAAAGGACAGGAAAGCCGTGGCACAGAGAGGACATGACAGACATGTACGGGCTTTGCTTTTGAAATCAAACGTCAAAGAGTGTTAACATCTCAGGGCGTAATCATATAAATCTTCTTAAATAATATTTTGTTCATGCTAATATAACTACTCAGTGTGTTCAGTGTTATTCTCTTTTTAGATGAAAATTAAATATGTCCCACCTCAGACATGATAAATAGTTTAAAACCAAATAAGATGCCTGCAGTTCATGTTTTAGGAAGATCTTTTTAAAACCACACAACTTGAGAGAGAAGAAAGCGTGACAGACAACCTTGTGCGGCCTCTGCCATTATCAACACTGAAACATGTTCTGTTGGCGACCCAGTGAGGCGATGTGATGGCCTCGGATGGTCAGTGTTTGCATGTTTGTGTTGGTGTTTGTGATATGAATCTTTGCCCACTGCTAACAAACTTTTGACACAGGGCCATGGCTCAGTAGCCCCTTTGAGTGTGTGTGTGTGTGCGTGTGTGTGCGTGTGCGTGTGTGTGTACACTGAAAAAGCAGAGCTATGCAGTGCAGACAAGTGTGTGCGGTCATGACAGCTAATCTGTGAGCAGGTGTGGACTTTGAACACATACACACAGTAAATCAGTGAAATCTTGCTGTCTGTGGATGATGCACGACATCACCAGAGGCACATCACTCACGCTGTCATGACATGCGTTTGAGCCAAACTGGCTCACCCTCTCTGAAGTCGCAGGAAAGATTTGTCAAATGTTTGGTTTTGATTTAACTAACGTGGAAAGCCGAACAAGTTTAAAAGCAGACAGACTTTTATGTAGCATTCATATAAACTCTGAAAAATGAAGGCGTTGCAAAAATGAACAGTGTATTCAAGCCTTGTCTTGTTTTTTCTTATTGCGTTATATTGTTTTCAAACTGAGGTACATTCCTCATCCTGTATTTGGTGAAAAACAAAATTGTATCTGTTGGAAAGCTTGTAAATAGTTTTTCTTGTGTGTCAAACAATTATTGTTATTATTTCCTGTTTTCCAAGACTTGGAAAAATAACATATTTAGATTGCCTTAGATTGCAATTAGACTTATGTAGACACTGATGATGGCTCAGACTTTAAGATGGTTAAACTTCCTTGGCTGGGCAATAGCTGCTGTACATTTGAATTCAAACACATTGAAAGACAAAGCAAAACCAATGCACAAGACGTTATGGACAATAAGTTTGAGTCAGAAAACAAAACATTGAATACTAGATAAAACCTAAAAGATTGAATCAGCCAAAGTAATGAAATACAATAAAATTATAACTTACACAGAGTAATAAAAGTAAAGCGTATAATACCTAAAGCATACCCAAAAAGCCAGCCTGAGAGGGGAAAATGCATTCAGCTGTTCTCAGGTCGATAGATACAGGGAGTGCAGAATTATTAGGCAAATGAGTATTTTGTCCACATCATCCTCTTCATGCATGTTGTCTTACTCCAAGCTGTATAGGCTCGAAAGCCTACTACCAATTAAGCATATTAGGTGATGTGCAACTCTGTAATGAGAAGGGGTGTGGTCTAATGACATCAACACCCAATATCAGGTGTGCATAATTATTAGGCAACGTCCTTTCCTTTGGCAAAATGGGTCAAAAGAAGGACTTGACAGGCTCAGAAAAGTCAAAAATAGTGACATATCTTGCAGAGGGATGCAGCAGTCTCAAAATTGCAAAGCTTCTGAAGCGTGATCATCGAACAATCAAGCGTTTCATTCAAAATAGTCAACAGGGTCGCAAGAAGCGTGTGGAAAAACCAAGGCGCAAAATAACTGCCCATGAACTGAGAAAAGTCAAGCGTGCAGCTGCCAAGATGCCACTTGCCACCAGTTTGGCCATATTTCAGAGCTGCAACATCACTGGAGTGCCCAAAAGCACAAGGTGTGCAATACTCAGAGACATGGCCAAGGTAAGAAAGGCTGAAAGACGACCACCACTGAACAAGACACACAAGCTGAAACGTCAAGACTGGGCCAAGAAATATCTCAAGACTGGTTTTTCTAAGGTTTTATGGACTGATGAAATGAGAGTGAGTCTTGATGGGCCAGATGGATGGGCCCGTGGCTGGATTGGTAAAGGGCAGAGAGCTCCAGTCCGACTCAGACGCCAGCAAGGTGGAGGTGGAGTACTGGTTTGGGCTGGTATCATCAAAGATGAGCTTGTGGGGCCTTTTCGGGTTGAGGATTGTCAAGGGGTTGACAATTTGTTCAAACACAGTAAGAGAGAAATGAGACACTGGCAGACCGACTCAGAGTTTCAAAGACGTGCGCACGGGTGAGAGTCTCTGAGCAGACTAACACACCGAGCACCGTTTACTCGCTTTATTTATAAGGCAAAATGGGTTACATAGTACTTCCTCTTTCAACTGAAGAGGGGAGAGCTCAGGCATTGTCTTAGCTATCTAACTTCTGCACACAAACTGAAAAACAACGACACAGCAGTATTCATGCTTATCTGACATCGCAGACACTGAAGTAAAGAATGCATGTATATCCTGTCTTTGTCAAACATCTCACACACTTAAGCAAGGAATACATTGTGTTCTTTTCAACAGTAAGCTTTACCGTGTGAAAATATATAAACACTTGATTATAAGGCATACTTGTTTCTACTTGATTATACTTTAATGATTTAACTAAAATAAAAATTCTCTTAACATTCCCTCCTGATGTTAATATATTTCACATGTTTTACTCAATGCATAGTCACTTGTTAGTCACATTTTCAACTTGCACGTCATTCAGTGAAATAATTAAACAACAAGCTTGTCAAGATTGTCATAGAGATTTTCTTCTCTCTCTCCCACACTCAGCATATCATACTGACGATAGGGATCCTCCATAACTGACTGAGCCAAGACATGGTTTCCTAACATACGCTTGAACATGTTTGTCATTATACTTCTCAGACATGGGATAATACAAGCAATGAAAAGGCAAAATAGTAACATCACACTGAAAAGGGCCAACAGGCCTTTAATCAGTAGGGATTTCCAAGAGCCGCTCAGCAGCCAGTCCCACCAACCTTGAGTATCGGTAACGTAGTCCTGCTGCTGAGCGTCTCTCAGTTGTTTCAAAACATTCAAAGCATTTGTCATGTTTAATGAATGGATGTTATCAGGTATGTAGGTACAACATGTAGTGTTAAACAATACGCAGAGACCACCTTTCTCTGCGAGAATGATGTCTAAAGCCACTCGGTGCTGCATGACAGTGATGCGAATTGCATCAATTTCTTCATTCTGTCCTTGATTAATGCGGGTTGAAGCATTTAAAAATAATCCAAAACGATAGTCCAGGGTTTCTATCTGTAGTGCGTGTTTCCCTACTCCTATCCATGGAAACAAAGCGTGTATTACCTTCTGGCTCTTGGTCCAGAGTTTGAAGTCATCTGGTACATCAGAACCAAGATATGGATCATGGGGCTTGAGGCCTGTGTTACGTTTAGCTCTGGTGTTGCTGTTCACTGACATCTTAAAGGTGTGGTCAGATACCAGAACAGGGGCACAGAGTCCGGTGCTGTTTGGTGGCAGCATGAAATAGACTTTCAGGCCACACGCCCAAGCTGCGCCCTGTACCCAGTATGTACCTGTTGATGAGCCGATGCCATCCCAATCTGGTGCCGCCAGGATCATGGAGCAGTTTCGGTTTTGTCCTAATTTCTTCAGACCCTGGGGCGTACCTGTTTGTCCGGTTGCTCCTGTGAAGTTAAAGCACACTGGGTGTTGTATGTCAGGTGGCAAAACAACTGAGAATGATTTCAGTTTTCTATGGCTGACGTTTATATGCACCCAGTAGGCTTCATTGCAGGTGTAGTTTATATTTGGGTACTGGTGGGTGCAGTTTGTTATGTTGTAGATTAAAGACTTTACACTCTGTGGGACTATATATTGTATAGTGTTGTGGCATGTGTTGCTGTTTTGGTCCTTTATGGATCCACCTATCACCATCACAGGTTTTCCTGGTGTTGAGCAGGTCCCGGTAATGGCTTTGTCATATATGCAGAGTGCTTCAGCCTTGGTTGGGGGTTTTCCATACACTGTGGCATGGAGTGCTGTCGTGGGCATATGTGAGCAGACATAGCAGTTTGCGGCATTGTCTTCTCTGTGCACTCTGTCATGGACATACCGGTACCATGCATTGTTCAGCCACGGGTGGTTGTGTTCTTTGTCTATCTCCTTCAGGTGCGAGTTGTCGTGGGTCCACCTCTTAGGTCGGAGAATAATTGGTACTGTCTTGTGGGTTCCACTGGGCATCAACCAAAAGAGTGTCGTCATCAGGAGGATAGCCATTAGACAGAATATGTAGCACATGAGTAGTTTTCGTTTGATGTCACAAGCGCCCAAGCACAACAGCTTTGGGGCTGGAACTGGTGCTAGCATTGATTCTGAAGCTGGTTCTTCTTCTGGATTTATCAGGTTGTTTTCCTCAGTCATCTTGTTGAGATTTTATTCAGGCGTCCCTGGTGTTATTATTGGTTCTGCTCTTCGGTGGGATAGGTCAGTCTGATCTTCAGGGCGACCAGGCACACCCGAGCTCCCACGTGAGTAGCACTGCCGAGGAAGCACAGGGCGGGAAACCCGTTCAGCCCTGTCCTCCAGCAGGGGTTCACGTAAGAGTCAGGGGAACCGGCGTCTTATTGTGGTGCAAACACTTTCTTCACGTGGGATTGATGAATCCACGAAACTCGTTCGGCTATCTTACACGCTGTGGGTGTGGTAAGTAGCACCTGGAAGGGACCTTCCCACTTTGGAGCACTCCAGTTTTTCCGCTGGAGGACTTTAATCAGAATCCAATCACCGGGGTTCAACCTGCAAGAAACTGAAGAAAAGTCACTCGGCAGTTGATTGCTTAATCTCACTTCTTTATTCTCAAATAGTTTTGTCATCCATTCTGCCATTGTTGTTTCTGCAATAGATTTATTAATTGGCTCACTCATTATGGGGAGTGGAAAATGTCTGCCATGTACGATTTCAAATGGCGTTAGACCACCTGTTCCTTGAGTTATTCTCATCCATAATTTAACCAAGCTTAGACATTCAGGCCAAGGTTTTTTAGTCTCTTCCATACATTTCCTCAACCTTTGTTTAATTGTGCCGTTAGTTCTCTCGACTAATCCTGCACTTTGTGGATGATAAGAACAGTGATGTTTTATGCTGAAGCCTAAAGCTTCAGAAACTTTACTTATTACTTCATTTACAAAATGTGTGCCATTGTCTGATCTTATCAGAGATGGAATACCATACGTTGGAATGAAATGATTACATAGACACTTTCGCTACTGAAATTGCATCTGCTTTTTTCACTGGATATATTTCTGGCCACTTGGAAAATACATCTATTATCACAAGTGCATATTTGGAGGATTGTGATTCATTTAATTCTATGAAATCCATATGGACAGTGTGAAATGGATGCGGCGGTATAGGGAAATGCCCTCGCTTTGGACGTAGATTTCCCTGTGCGTTGTGTCTTTGGCAAATTATACATGTTCTGATAAACTCTTGTGCTGAACTTTCAAAATTTTTGTATAGAATTGTTTATTAAGAATATTAGTCATCCCTCCTGATGACACATGAGTTTTCCCATGTGTCACTAAAGCAGCAGTTCTATGCAAAGATTTTGGAAGCACTGGTTTGCCATTACACATCATGAGGTTGTCTTTTAATTCTGCTCCATCTTTCACCCAAGATTTTTGTTCACTCAGCGATGCTGTTTTCTGTGCATCTGCTAGTATTTCTAAAGGTATTAGATCTATGGTTTCTGTTGTTAAAACATCAATTTGTTTTTCTGCAGCTGCTTTTGCTGCTTTGTCAGCAAAGTTATTTCCTCTCGTAATTTCTGTGTCATCCTTTTGATGAGCTGCACATTTGCATAGTGCTAATTCTTTTGGCAACGTTATTACTTCTAATAGCTTTTTTAGAAGGTTTGCATGTTGAACTGTGTTGCCTGAGGAAGTTGTCATTCCTCTGTTATGCCATATTTTAGCGAAATGATGAACTGCTGAATAGACATATTGACTGTCTGTGTAAACATTAACACTTTGACCCTTATATAAAGTACATGCTCTGATGACTGCGGTTAGTTCTGCGCTTTGAGCAGAGTTTGAGGAGCTGAGAGCTTTTGCTTCTATCACTTTATCAACAGTTGTGACCGCATAACCCACACAATTTCTACCGTGAATGTCTTTTGACGCTGAGCCGTCCACAAAAACATTACTGAAACTGCTCTGGGGGGAGCTGTATATATCAGTGCGAGGTTTTGTATCTTCCTCTAATTTTTGAATGCAACAGTGTTGTTCTCCGTCCAGAGAAGTCGGCAAAAGTGTACTTGGGTTTAGCTGGCCACACTTCTCTATTTTTATGTGTGATTGTGTAAGTAGAATCCCCACATAAGAAAGTTGTCTTGCATGCGTGAGGAAAGAGAGGTTCGCTTGGAGCAAAATAGAGGTCACTGCATGTGGGACTTTGATGATCAATTTATGTCCTAGAACAATGTCTGCACATTTTTTAACTGCCTCTGCTGCTGCTGCACATGCCTGAACACAGGTAGGTAATCCAGCAGCTACAGAGTCAAGTTTGCATGAGTAGAAAGCTAATGGACGTTGTTTTTCTCCAAAAGCTTGAGTTAAGACTGCTTTCATATACCCTCCTGCACCATCAACATGGAGAACGAAAGGTTTTCCATAGTCTGGTAATGCTAAGACGGTACATGTCTGCAGTGCTATTTTCAAATCAACGAAAGCTTTTTCTGCTTCTGGAGTCCATTGTATTTTGTCTTTTAATGCTAGATCTTTACCATAAATGAGGTTCTGTAGTGGTTGAGCTAGTAATGCGTATTCTGGAATCCAGCATCTACAGAAATTGCACAGTCCTAAAAAACTCATCATTTGTTGTTTAGTTACTGGTTTTGGGGCATTTTGGACTGCTGTCTTTCTGCTCTCTAACAGCTGCCTGCCTTGTCCTGTCAATTTGTGGCCAAGGTATGTTACTTCCTGGCTCCACAATTGCAGTTTATGCTGTGACACTTTATGGCCTTGCTCTGCGAGATGTTGCAAAACTGTTAATGTGTTTTCTTTGCACTCATCTTTTGTATGGCCTGTGATCAATATATCATCTACATACAACAAGAACTGCCCTGGGGCAGGGAGCGTACAAGATGACATTGATTTTCTCAAAGCCTCTGCATACAGAGTCTGGAATCCCTGAGGCAACCTTGTATAAGTATACTTTTGATTGTCAAAGGTGAATCCGAATAACTTCTGTGAGTCAGGGTGCAGAGGTACGGAGAAGAAGGCATTTTTTAATTGTTGTTGAAAAGCAGACAGTGGATCGGCATCATAATTTAGCCCTGAGTTTTGTCTAAAAACTGGGCGTAGGCGATCCAAATAGTCTGATGCTGTCTCTCCTTCCTTTTGTTTGCACTCTCCTATCTTTCCATAATCTGCCCTTGGGGCTAAAATAACTTCTATTCTGCCATACAAGTTATTAAGCTCCTGTATTAATTGGGGAGTTTCTGGCCCCAACACGTCACCGTTTAGATCATTTCCTGTAAATTGACCTCTAGCTCTAGGAAGACTTAAACCTAATAAATCTTGAAAAACTTGATGCATCTCATGACCATTTAAACCCCACCCCTGACGGATCAATTCCACTGCATCTCGCCACGGCCGGAAGCCTTCTTTAAGGGGTGGCACATCTTTTAGTACATTCTCTCTGTCTTTATGAGACCAGGGTCGGAATGCATAAATTAAAGGCTCACCGTCTACTGGTATGACTCCTTGGGCGTCTGGGGGACCAGTGGGTTGACCGTACCTGGGGTTAGATAAGGCTACCATTGGAAACTGACCTACAATTTCTGTTTTTTTGGAATGACCATGCTTAGTCATAAGATCAAGTTGTTGTCTGGCCTCCGTATAGGGATTTGAAACAAAAGGTTTGTGAGGAGAGCTCACAGGAAGTGCTGACGTAGGGTTAGGTGCAGCTGCTGCAGGCTGTGCAGGCTGAGGAGCATAAGGAGGGGGGTACGGTTTTTCTTCTCCTGCAGTTTTCTGTTTATCTTTAGTTTCCTGCTTTTGGGCACGTTTAGCAATGCGTTTCACGATTGAAGTAGCAGCCGGAGAGCGAGAGGCAGTCGCTTGTTAAGCTTAACGTGGGAATGCTTTATAAACATTCAGAGATGGACTTACACACTTGCTTTACTTCTCTCGGGGATAACTTTGTGGGAGATGAAATGCCGGGTTGCTAGCGAAGCTCCACATGCTATCCAGACCACCGACAGGTCCGCATGCCACAGCCGCTCTATCACGTGATGCATACTGCTCCGACGTGCTAACGTTCTGAGGTGAGTTACGGCGTGTTGCAAGGTTTGTGAGGTGCTTTCGTGATATTTAATGGATCGGATTACATTTTTTATTTTTCTCCGATATCCGATCCAGTAATTTAGGTCAGTATCGGACCGATACCGATACGTAATATCGGATCGGTCCATCTCTAGTTGTAAGTGGCTGAGTTCATGCTGCTAACAATGGGTCTCAGTGGAATACCTTCAAGCAGTATGTAATTTAATTACTTTTTTGCCATAGTAATCCCTTGCTTTACACTTTACTGGATTGCAGTACTGCCCATCTCTGGTAATGTCAGGTAATAAGTCAGTGCAGAGCTGAAGGAAAACTTTTAAAAAGGAAAGTAGCACAGCAAACTCTCCAAATACACATTCCCTGCTTTTATAGTGGTTACTGGAGCTTCTATTTGAAACTAGTTAATTAAGGACATTTTAAATTGAAAAGATCAGTCAAGGTTAAAAGAAATGATCTTAGTGAGTATCATATTTACAGTGCGTGTTTTCTTTTTTTTATCGTATTCAGTCCTCCTCAGTGCCCAACATCAACACATCAAGAACGTTAGCACTCTCCAGAAACTAAAACCAGACCAGACCTTTTAATGATGAGGTTCAATGGGCGGTTAAAATTGGCCTCATCTGGTCAGAATGCAAAATCGCAATCAATCTGTTGCTGTATATCACGAGTTATTTCATTCTTATCAGTGAAAGCATAACATTCATTTAACTGTCTTAATCACATACTGTAAATAAATACTACTACTACTACTACTACTACTACTACTGTCATCCCATTGATGATCAGAAATGTCTTCTAATGTGTTTGTTTTTGTTACGAGTTCAAATATTGAGAGTTCAAATATTGAGAGTTCAAATATTGAGAGAACAGCTGGAGACCAGCTGTTCTCCAGCAATCTTGAACAAAGACTCAGACATTAATGTGTTTGTGGTGAGAAACTTTAATAGTTTATTATTACAGCGCAAAACCTGTGTGATACACACACATTCACAGCTGTCATGTCTGAAAATACAAGTCATTGCAGAGCTGCAGGAAAACATTTAAACGTCCCAAAATATTTTACTTAAACCTTTAAAGCCAGTCAGAGGGGGCATGCTCCGTTTTGCATAACTATTTTTAAATCCCGGTAGCTCTGCAACCACGTAAGCTAGTGCAATAATTTTTTTTGCATATGAAACCGGAGGAGTTGTACTTACACCTTATGCCATCAGCTTGTCCTATAGCTTTGCAAAAACTGCATAAAAAGCACTTGCAGCAACAAAAACATAATATCCCACAAACACGCTTTGCCGATCCGATCAGCTGTTCGTAACACTTCCTACGTTCATCAGCGTGAACAATCGCATATCCGCCGTGACCTGCCCGAAACCAGAAGTGACGTCATTTTTTCGGAAATGTAGTTTGTTACCATCAGGCCCGTCTAAGCCTATACTGGTGTTTTTAAAAGTTATGTTTGACTTAATGACTTTCTGTGTCGTTTCTGGGATGCTTAGAATTCAAATTCTACTGCTGGAAATAGCATATGCATCAAAATAAACTATTTTTTTGCAAATCTGCATTATAATACTTATTTTCATTTTTCCTGCAGTATATAAAAATTGGCGTACTTCAAAAATAAAACTATGAAGACACTTAAAATAAATTTCCTGTGATGGGAAACTATTTTGTGCAACTTTTTTGTATTTACAGTTTTGAGGAATAAGCATCTTAAATTTCTCTAACTAGAAATATATGTTAACAAAAAAAAAGCGATTTTCATTTTTTTTGTAGTTTGATGCACTTTTTTTTGCAATTTATGTAATTACTATACACTCAATGCATACATATTATTAAAATCTGGGCTATAATGGTTGTATTGGTGTACAGTAACTTGAAATTCTCCCCAAAATGGCAGCATGTAAAAATATAAAGAAAAGCTCTGGCAGAATTGGTTCAATGGTAGGTCTTGAAGGGTTAAAAGCACTTTTAAAAACAACCACAAAGTGCTGCATAATAAGACAAAACATGTAAAATCCCAGTAAAGATACAACAGCAAAGCTGACACTCCGAAGACACACCCCCTTTTATACTGGTTACTGGAGCTTCAGGAGGGGCCAATGATGTCACAGAACAGCAGCCAATCAGAGACAGTAGGATGAAGGTCCTCCATAAGGCAGAGTGCGTCCTCACTTTCCTGTTCAGAGACAAACATCAGCAATTTCAGCTCAGATCTGGTGACCTTTGACCTTCACTAACACACACATGTATGTGCTCTGTGACTAAGCTGACACACTTCTTACCTTTTAGCTTCCTCCAAAGGAGCAGAACTCAAACCAGAACCAGGAGAACCACAGAAACCAGACCTGACATGATGGAGGCTGTGAGAGGAGGGCCAGAAGAGCGACGACGAGTGGTTGTGGTTGTAGTAGTAGTAGTAGTAGTAGTAGTAGTGGTGGTGGTAGTAGTGGTAGGTTTTACAGTAGGAGGAGGATCTGCGGGAGGATCTGCAGGAACAATGACAAAGATGGTTCAGTCAGTTTATTATCTGGTCAGCTCATCAGTTCCAGTAGTCTCTGGAAGCTTCCTCACTGATAGACAGAGCTGTCTGAATTCTTGAAAGACTAAAGAAAGGATCTTCAGGTTACACTGAGGATAAACTGAGACTATCTGTCATGAAAGTCTTTATTTATGGACTTTATCAGGCACAGGATGGAGAGGAGTGCAGTGACGGTCTGGGCGTACCCATCTTCTTCTCTCATATTCATCCCAAGACCGCAGACAGAAATCAGCATTATAGAATAAACGAGTTAGATCAGGATCAACTGCAGACGATTGGAACGAGGGATTCTGCCTATCCTGAGTCCTCTCCTGTACTCCCCTCACACAGACACGACTGCTAGCCGAACTACAATACCAATGGACAGGTGTGTGAACTGTGGTGGGCCCGATCAGCAGAGGAGATGGTCTCATTCCAAACTGACTCCCTGCATCTTTCACAGCAGCTATAAGATGTGCTTTTCTCTGTGGTTAAACCTTAGTGACTCACATTTGTGTGATTCATTCAAATATTCTCCTCTTGAAAGAGAAACATGGGCCTGAAAAGAAACTAATGTTCACATCTGTCAGTCACAACCTGACACTGAGTCTCTTTAGTGAATCCAGCAGAGTTTTAAAGTCAAATAGAGGTTTTGTGCCACCACAGTGAAGATGGACTTCTTTGTTCCTTCTTTAATATTCCAACCTTTGTAATGATGGGATAATTTTCTCTGGCTGCTCTGTTTATGTGACCTGAATACATTAAGAGAACATGTATCGATAAAGTAAGATAGAACCTACCACCTTTCACTCTATGACATTTCTACTAAAGTTCAGGAAAACAGGTTGAATAAGAAAGATCATTGCACTGACCTCTGACTGTAAGTCTGCTTTTCTGAGTATCTGTATGAACCTCAGTGGAGCACGAGTAGAGACCTTCATCAGACTTCTGAACATTAGTGAGAGTCAAATTGTCTTTAGAATCAGATCCAATTATCTTCCCATCTTTATAGAAATAAGACTTCACCGGTTCACCATCTCTGCTTTGACAGAGCAGAGTCACATTACTTCCTGTCCACACAGGAGATGAAGGGATGTCCAGGATCAGGGAACCAGCTGACCAACAGAGACACAAACAGAGTGATACAGAGACAGACTTCCACCAACACACAGAGTCATACAGACACAGCTGGAACATCTGTACCTGAAATAATGATGTTGACTTCATCACTACGCTGTCCTGATGAGCTTTCACAGAAGTAAGCTCCATCAGAGGGGTTATGCAACTTGAGTTGACACTGAGAATTTTTAAGAACAAAGCCTGCAGCTGCTCCACATCTCTCAGTGACTCCTCCTCTGGTCCTCTTCACTGTCCATCCATCAACTCTTTGTTCATCATCATCATCACAAGACAGAATCGCTAGAGCACCAGGACTGAAGAACTGCTTTTGATCTGGAGTTACACTCAGAGAGACTGAAGGGCAGACAGATACACAGACAGAGTAAATGTATTTGTGTTCTTGTTGGAGTCTCACTGATGGTTTTCACTTCCATCAACTCACCTGCAGAAACAGTCGGTGCAGAGAGATGCAGCACACACACACCTGCAACAGGAGGACAGAGGTCACTGAAGGTCAGAGAAAGTGTGACTGTGTACTACAGGGCTGGGGAACTCCAAGCCTTGTGTTCTGCAGGTTTCAGATGTGTCCTTGATCTAACACAGCTGATTTAAATAGCTAAAACATCCTCAACATGTCTTGAAGTTCTCCAGAGGCCTGGTAATAAAATAATCATTGGTGTCAGGTGTGTTGACCCAGGGTGAGATATAAAACCTGCAGGCTCTCGAGGCCTGGAGTTTGACACTCCTAGTGTACGAGCTTCATTCTCTTATAGGGTGTGCAAAAAAAAAAGATTGCATAAACCCTGCATGATTCATCAACAGAGGTGGGCATTACCAAAGTACAGATACTTTGTTACTGTGCTTAAGTGGTAAAAGTGGGCGGGGCAATAAGTGATACTACTTCAGCATCTAGCTAGCCCTGCTTAAAATTCACTTCACAGCCTGTACTTTTTTACTTTTATTGGGTAAAGAAGTTTCTTCAGTGCTTCATCTTTTACTGGAGTATTTGAGGAAGTGGAAGTGGGGGGTGGTCACTGCACAGAGCTTTCAGACTGAGGAAGACCCGAGGCAGCATTGAGGGATCCCTGACACTGCTGGCTAAGGATAAACATTGATTTGGTAGAATTAAGTATCATAATGGCACTACACAAGGAACACAAGGGAGGCAAGGAGAAAAAAACCTAAAGGCTAGGAAATCACAGAGTTGCAAAAATAACTAAGAACCATCAATTAAAAAACAAAAAACAGAACCACGACAAAGAATCTAGACCCAGCAGTCTTAGCCAATTATACGCCAGTATCCAACCGTCCTTTCATATCAAAGAGTAGTTGTCAAACAGCTAACTGATCATCTGCAGAGGAATGGTTTATTGGAAGAGTTTCAGTCAGGTTTCATCACAGCACAGAAACAGTGAAGGTTACTAATGATCTTATCTGATAGTGGACTCATGTCAGTGTTTTGAACAGGTTATAAAACAACAGTGTAAGAACAGTTTCATGGTGTAAGATGCCAGTTTTGACAAGTACAGACTAGTGGAGAGTCGTCTGGATTATCAGTGTAACGGTCTCATCCTTCTCTTTCTCTTTCTGTGTCCTTTATATTAGAAACTCTCAATCCCACCCACACATCACCGTGACATGAACAGGCTTGTGTCCACATGAACGTGCAGACTTTCCCCTTTGAAAAACAAAAAAAACAGAGTCTTTTTACATAAAATCGATCTCCAGCACTGTCACAGGAGGTGCTGATCAATAAAGCCGGTAAACGGTAACAAAGCACATGTAGCATGAAGCCAAATAAAGGCACACAGCTCTGATGCATAAAGACTTTATAAAAAAGCAGAGTTCATGACAACCTTCTCTCTTTAAGAAGTTTTTCCAAACTCTGTGCTCACTGCTCTAAACGAGCATTTACATGTGGATGAGCTCAAAGTTTGCAGACTCTCTAACAGAGTTTAGAGTTATTAACACACACTCTGATCCAGGTAAGAAACCCAGAGGAACAACCCCCCTGTCCACCACACCTGCGTTATTTTAGAAACTTTCAAAAAGTTCAAGCAAAGAGAGGCTGAACACACATCCTGACACCCTGCCAGCATCTGTGTGTAAAGGAGACACATACACTGAAAAAGCAGCTCCTTCAGAGTGTGTGATGGATCAGAGGTTGGAAATTCTTCTTACCGTGCAGCAGGATCACAGACAGCAGCCTCATTTTCATCCTCACAGTCCTGTTACAGAGCTCCTCACTGCCTAGGACCTCACCCTCCTCTCAGGAGACTCTCAACAGGAAGCTGTACCACTCTGACAGGAGGCACCGCCACAATAAAAGCTGCCCTAGATACACACAGGTGAAAGTTAACCAATATCCAGCATCAGGCTCAGACAGCACAGGCCTCCCAAACACAGCCCACAGTGGATTAGTCTTCAGGTTTTCTTTCTGAACCTTGAGGTTGTGATTTGGCACAATATAAATAAAACTGGAGATAAAATTACTGACAAGTTTACAGTGATGTGATCAAGATGGTTCAACATGAGCCGTTCTTAAACTTTGCTGGAAGAAAGTGAGGAGAGAAACAAAGAGCTTTGATTGGACAGTGAGTCAGAACTCAAACTGGGAGAGGTCAGCATCAGCAGTGTTGGCCAAGTTACTTTCAAAAAGTAATTAGTTATACTTAGTAGTTACTTCTTTAACAAAGTAACTGAGTTACAATATTTTAAAAGTAACTAATTACTAGAAAAAGTAACTATTGCGTTACTTAGAAGACAGTGGGTAACTCAGGGTATAATCAGCCGTTTTTGACTGCTTTTGATGTGTCCTCTACATTTCACCTTTAAAAACTATTTACTTTTCCTTGTTCTGTATCATTCTTTTCAGCACAACCTCACATGTCTGAATTTACTGTTATTCTTTTTCATTTTGACATACTGTATTAACACAACTCATCTAAAATCAGACAAAAAAAACCCATAAACTCTGAGTAGAAAAAAAGTTGTTTTTTTTACTGTAACAACCACAAACATGTTTAATTAATTATATTTTATTTTCAACTTTAAATATAAATCATACATTTTAAAAACCTATGCACACGTTTTGTGAATAACAAAGTTATTTTCAGCTATTTACCTAAAAATGCAGCTAAAGTATTTTTTGATAACCATTTAAAACCGTTTACAGAACAATCAGGTGTTCTGCATCAAACAAGATTCCACACAAATTATTTGTGCCACTGCAAAAAATAGTGCCTGTCTATCAGATAAAGGGGAACATCACAGCCTGTTACCTGCAGGCCTGAAAACAGGAGGTGTATCACTCCTCCTGTTTTCCACCTGGAGACAGCGTTTACACTGCCATCACTCCTAAAACTTGCTCCTGTTCCTAAACAAGTCAAGTCAAAGTAAAATTTATTGTGAGCTCAGCTATATACAATGAAGTATATAGAGACATGAGATGACAAGGCTCCAGTTAAATCAGTACAAAAAAAACCAAACAAATAGATATAAAAGGAATAAGAAAATAAATATACACTTAAGACTAAGGATTAAAGGATCAAAAGAAATTAGAATTTGAAATCTACAATTTACAGTTTAATGATTTAAAGTCACCAATAAATCAAGCAGCTAGTAAACATGAGCAGAATTCTTTAGAATGAGAATTGTCTTGAAGGAAATACAGGGTGTTTGCCTGGTTTCAGTAAGAGACTGATATTTGCACAGTTCATATTTGGTGGTAGTCTACCATTTTCTTTGATTTCCTGCAACATCCTGTGAAAAACTGGTGCCAGAATTGTCCAGAATTCTTTGTAAAAATCTGTTGGAAAGCCGTCTGGACCTGGAGCCTTATTATTGGGCATACTTATCAGAGCTTCCTGGAGTTCACCTGGCGTCAGTGGCGAATCCAGTTCCATTGCTTGGGTGTCTAATAATTCTGGAAGAGTTATGTTGTCAAGAAATTGATCAATTTCGTTTTTAGATGGGTTTATTTGTGGTGTATATGAAGTTTCATAGAAATCCCTAAAAATTTTGTTTATTTTTTTAGGATCATATATTGTGTTCCCAGATTAATCTTTAACAGCACATATAGTTGTTTTTTCTTTATTGGTTTTTAACTGGTTAGCAAGAAATTGTCTGGATTTGTTACCGTGTTCATAATTTTGCAGGCGACGTCTTTGTACTAAGAATTTAGTCTTTTTATTAATAATTTCGTTTAATTCTAGTTTTGTCTTGCGTATTTTGTTTAATATTTCTTGATCTTGGTGTGACACATAGGCTTTTTCTAAGGATTTGATGTTTTTCTCTAGTTCCTGAATGTTTTTGTTTTCTTCTTTCTTATGTGATGAGAAAGAGATTATTTTACCTCTCATCACGGCTTTCCCTGCTTCCCAGAGGACAGATGCTGATGTTCCAGGAATGTCATTAAAGCCTAAATATAGAGTCCACTCTTTTTTAAAGTATTTGATAAAGTCTTTGTCTTTGAGCAGTGATGTATTAAATCTCCAGTTTTTTCTTGGTGTAGTATTATTCATCTGTATTAGTGTTAAAGATACAGGAGCATGATCGCTGACAGCTATAGGATGAATCTCAGTGTCTGTAATGTTACTCAGCAATGAGCTGCTGACCAGAAAATAATCCAGACGAGAGTAGGAGTGATGAACATGTGAGAAGAAAGTATATTCCTTACTGTTGGGGTGAAGGGAGCGCCATGCATCGCGAAGGCCAAAGACGCTCATATACTGTTTGATTATATTTGTGGACTGCCAGTTACGCTGAGTTCCTGCTGTGTTGACCCTATCCATTTCTTCATTTAGTCCAAGGTTGAGGTTTCCCCCAAGATCAATTGTGCAATCTAGGTGTTCGGAGAGTGTACTAAAAAACCGTGGAAGAATGAGGGATCATCAACATTTGGACCATATATACTTACAATACCTAGCTTTTGGTTAAGTATAGATAGTTTGACGATTAGGAATCTGCCCTCTGGATCTATAACTGTATCGAGTACTGTGAAATTAATATTTTTATGTATTAAAATTGCTACTCCCCTTTGTCTAGAATTATAACAAGCTGAGAACACATTAGGAAACTCAGGTGTTTTAAGTTCATTCGAACCTGTGACAGGCATGTGGGTTTCTTGTAATAAAACAACGTCTGCCTGTAATGTTTTAAGTTGGTTAAGTATTTTTAACCTTTTTTCCCTAGAGCCAGCTCCATGCACATTCCATGTGACAAATCTTATCATGTCCATAGTTGTGTGTTTGTGGCTAATGATGTACGCTGTGTGTCTCGCTTAGACGGGTGAGGAGAATGGAAACATCTTTTTTTTTTTGTAAGTAAAGAGAAGAAAATGCGCGGCGAGAAGCTCCATAGGTCTGACTATGTGTGTGCATAATAACTAAAATGAGCAAATGTGTGCGTGTGTCCTATATCTGTGTGCTATATAACCCCTATATTTTGTAATTTGTTGCGGTTTTTTAATTTGTTGCGATTTGCACTTCCCAGCCACCGTACCTTATTAATGTAGACCTTAAAATAATCTGCAAAGCCCTCTCAAAAAGATTAGAGAAAATAACGCCCCTTTTAATTCATCCTGACCAAACTGGTTTGATAAAAGGTAGGCACTCATCAACAAATACACGTAGATTATTTAATTTAATAGACTACTCATGCAGTAAAAACATTGAAACCATAATATTTTCTTTAGATGCGGAAAAAGCATTTGACAGAGTTAACTGGAAATTTCTATTTGCAACTTTACATAAATTTGGTTTGATTTGGATCCTCTTTCATGAACTGGTTAAAAATATTATATAACTCCCCAACAGCTTGTGTCAGAACAAATGACCAAACATCCTCCAGCTTCTCTCTCCTGAGGGGCATCAGACAGGGATGCCCACTCTCCCCTTCACTGTTTGCTATTTTTATTGAGCCACGAGCAGCAGCAATTAGACAGGCTACAACAATTAAGGGCATAAAATGTAAGAATGTAGAACATAAAATCAGCCTTTACGCGGATGATGTGTTACTTTTTCCCCAAAACTCACAAACCAATCTCTCTGGGGTAATTGCATTGATAAATTCTTTCTCAAGCGTCTCAAATTATTCAATTAACTGGTCAAAATCAACAGTTCTTCCGATTAATTGCTCCTTCCATAATTCTTCTCCTTCCCCACTGCAATCTTGAAATATAAAATATTTAAGTATTAATTGTTATGTTTACATACACTGTTAAAAAAAACATCCTAAAACAACGGTAATATTCCGGCAGCTGGGGCTCCAAAATACGACCGTAAAATAACAGAAAATAACTTCCTCATAAAAATACGGTCATTTTCAGTAATGAAAATACAGTTTGTTGCGCTAATTTGACATGGCATTCTGCCTTTTCCAAGTGCTTTTAGACATTAAATTAGGAACATTTTTACGTGATCAAACTATGAAATTACCTATAAACAAGGTCACTGAATGTGGAAATATGAATCATAATACGTAAATGTACAGAAATATACAGTTAACAATTGATTGCATGCCCTGGGACAGACTGACAGAGGTGAGGCTGCCATATCGCACCATCGGCCCCTTTGGCCATCGATAGTAGGCGGTAGGTGAAGAGTCATGACCACGGACACAACGACGGAGAGTGTCCGAGCAGGGCGCGAACCGGTAATCTTCTGATCACAACTCTTGAGCCAAGAACGACCTAACTAGCAATGATAATAATACTTATGTGATGTAACACAAGCTTATAGGGATCATGTTATATACTTTTCCATAGCATTACATTTGAATTCAACAGTTCAATCTTTCAAATAACGGACAGATATTTGTGAGATCATGATACATTTGTGAATGTATTTTAACAATCTAAATATGTTAACAGTCTGTGTGGGTATGTGTGGTGAGGGGGAGTGGGAGAGCAGGTAATGAGTTCAAGAGTCTGATGGCTTGTCTGAAAAGCTATCTGCAGTCTGGAGGATTGGGCCCCGATGCTGCGATAGCGTCTGCCACATGGAAGGAGAGAAAAAAGTCCATGCAAGGGGTGAAGCACGATGCAGGAGGCCTTGCTGATGCAGTGCTTGTGGAAGATGTCCTAGAGCAGACGGAGAGATGTTACGATGATTTAGGCAGCTACTTTAATCCGTTATAACTGGCTGAGATGGCCAACATTGCAGTTTCTGAACCACACACATATGCAGCTGGTCAGAACGCCTTTTTAGCCCTGCAGAGCTGCCTTGACTGTATAGACTGGTCAGTGTTAATAGAATCATTTAAAGACATTAATGAACTCACTGACGTTGCTGCAGCTACATCTCCTTTTGCAAAGACATGATTATCCCTTCAAAGGTTGTGCATTTTTTCCCTAATAACAAACCATTGTTTTCTAAAGCTCTTATGAGGCTGATTCATGAAAGGAAAAAAGCTTTTATTGAAGGGAATATCTTGAAAGTTAGAGAAATTAGGAAGGAGATCAGATCAGAAAGGAAAAAAAAGCCCAAATAAAACTAAGATTAATAAGAGTTCAGGTCCGGATAATATATGTGGCCAGGTGCTTAGAACATGTGCTGAGCAATTACGCAGTGTTTTTTTTTATTACGTTTTTCTTTTATCACTTGTAGGTATGGAAAAAATCAATTATTTCTCCAGTTGCTAAGATCACAAAACCTACATCATTAAATGATTTTAGGCCTGTCGCTCTAACATCCTTAGTGATGAAGTCCTTTGAAAAACTTGTGAGGAAGGAGATCCTGCAGCAAGTAGAGAAGCTTATAGATCCACTACAATTTGCATACAGGCCTCGTAGAGGTGTTGATGATGCAGTGGTCACTCTGTTGAACTTCCTCTATTGCCATCTTGATGGCGCCAAAGCTCATGCTCGGCTCTTATTTATTGATTTTTCTTTAGCTTTTAATACTATCCAGCCACATCTTTTAGTTGATAGGTCCAGCTTGTGGACTTTTATAATAGGCAGGTGCTGAGGAAGGCAACCTCTGTCTTGTTGTGTTCAGATCATTCTCTCTTTAATGACTTTCAACTCCTTGATCATCATTATAAAATGCCTGCAGTGAAGACAAAGAGACATAGACTGTCTTTTGTACCTACTGCTATTATCATAGCTAATAACACTAAACCATGAGTGTTGTTGCCGTTGCACATTGCACGTTTTTGATGATAAAAGGCTTATATTATTCGTGTGTGTGTATGTGATGTGTTTGGTTGTCTGTTTGTTCTTTATGGACATACTGCAAACCAATTCCCCATTATGGACAATAAAGTTACCATTGACCATTGAAGCTCTCTGTGGTGCCCCTGTAGAACGTGATGAGGGTGGCAGGACGGGGGCAACCCCTAACTCCTTGAGTTCGTCAAACAGCTTTGGGGGGGATAATGGTGTTTAATGCTGAGCTGCTGTCTATGAACGGCATGGACAGCATTGACATAAGCATCTTTATTGTCCAGGTGGGAGAGGAAAAGTGAAGAGCAGTGGAAATCGCATCCTTGGTCGACTTGTTCAGCAGGTATGCAAACTGCAGCAGATCCAATGAGCAGGGGGAGGTTGGTCTTCATATGTGCTTTGACAAGTCTCTTGATGAACAACAATGGCAATGTTTTGATTGGATGGGTATGGTATATTTTTCCACCAATAGGAACAATTCAGGAAAAAAAATTGCACATAGTTTTTAATCTTAACTCTGGTTTTACATGGCCTATTAACACAATTTAAAAACTGGCATATAGTTTGATGTTCACACTTTAACACAAACATGCAGACGCAGAGTTGTCTTGGGTTGAACATCAGTAAAACTGCCATTACCAACAACATCACTATGGATGACAGCTAATGAGACAGGGAGAAGGTTCATATTTACCTTTTTTTTTAAAAAGTATTGTAAAAATTTGGGGCAATTCGATTGTTGACATCTGACGCAAGTGTATCGGCTCTGATGCTGTCAAAAAAGATTCTATATGTTTAAAATGATGCTGGTCAGATAAGTTCCCAGTAAAACTCAACAACTGTGGGAATAAACCTGAACTATCTGAGGAAAATCTGCGGTGTGAAAGGTCATTGATCACAACTGCGATATGCACAACTGAACAGCACATATACCCAGCAAACATGTCTTTTTTCCAGCAGAGCAATTTGAGTTCTAGGCATCCCAGAAGCGATACAGAAAAGCATAAAGTCAAACATAACTTTTAAACTAATGAGGCCCTGGAGGCAAAAAACTACATTTTCCGCAAAAATGACGTCATTTCCAGTTTTGGGCAGGTAATGGCGGACATGAGATAGTTCGCGCTGACGTCTATTCCAATGTAGGAAATGTTACAAACAGTTGATCGGATCGGCAAAGCGTGTTCCTGGAATATTATGTTTTTGTTGCTACAAGGTCAGGTGTTCTGGGCATTTTCCCCCAGGCGGAGGCTCCGGGGAAGACCCAGGACACGCTCGAGAGATTATATCTCTCGGCTGGCCTGGGAATGCTTTGGTGTTTCCCCGGATAAGCTGGAAGAGGTGGCTGGGTAGAGGGAGGTCTGGGCTTCACTGCTTAGGCTGCTGACCCCACGACCCCCCCAGATAAAGCAGAAGAAGATGGATGGATGGAAGTGCTTTTTATGCAATTTTTGCAAAGCTATATGTGGAAGGAAACCGTCACTTAGGACAAGCTGATGGAAGATGTAAGTACAACTCCTCCTGTTTCATATGCAAAAAAAATTATTGCACTAGCTTATGTGGTTCCTACAGTGATTTAAAAACAGTTACACAAAACGAAGCGTGCACACTCTGAGCAGTTTTATAGGGATAAGAAAAGAGCCACAGAGCAATACCACTGGGGTAGTTTAAATGGAGCTCTTTGCACAGTCTTTAGTCAGAAATGAGCCAGTTTACAAAACTCCTCTCATCAAATCAAATCAAATCAAATCAAATCACTTTTATTGTCACATCACATGTGCAGGTACATTGGTACAGTACATGTGAATGAAATTCTTGTGTGCGAGCTTCACAAGCAACAAAATACAATAATGTAAACAAGCAAAATACAAGAATGGCTACATCTGAAACTAATAAATATATGTACAATATATAATAGTATATGCATTTCTGGATGTGTATACTAAATGTTTTTCTACGTGTGTGTGTGTGTGTGTGTGTGTGTGTGTGTGTGTGTGTGTGTGTGTGTGTATACACATTTTTACAAATTAAATAGTAAAAAATAATAAAATAAAATATAAAAATATACAGAGTGAGACATGTGCAAAACAGTGGCATTACTGTACAGTGTGTAGTGCATAATGTTAAAGTTCCAGTAGTGAAGCTGAGGTGTCTATGACGTGTTCAGCAGTCTGATGGCCTGGTGGAAGAAGCTGTCTCTCAGTCTGCTGGTACGGGACCGGATGCTGCAGAACCTCCTTCCTGATGGAAGTAGTCTGAACAGTTTATGGCTGGGGTGACTGGAGTCCTTGATGATCCTCCCAGCTTTCCTCAGGCAGCGCTTCCTGTAGATGTCTTGGAGGGAGGGAAGCTCACCTCCAATTATCCGTTCAGAGCACCGCACTCATGACCTGTTGATAAAACTTTTTCTGTTTTTTCTTTGAATTCTATCCATCCATCCATGTTCTTATACTTATCCAATTCAGGGGGGTTGGAACCCATGCCAGTTACCACAGTGTGAAAGGAGGGTACACCCTGGAAAGGTCTGAAATCTGTTGCGGGGTTTTATTTCCCTTGTCAATGAAAAATGTTTTCAGCCCAGAGAGCACAGCTCTGCCTACAGTCTCCTCAGACAGACAGCTCAAGCTTCAAAGCAGAACATGATTATAGCTCATCACTCCCTCCTGATGTGAC
This sequence comes from Simochromis diagramma, assembly GCF_900408965.1. Classification (NCBI taxonomy): domain Eukaryota; kingdom Metazoa; phylum Chordata; class Actinopteri; order Cichliformes; family Cichlidae; genus Simochromis; species Simochromis diagramma. Next base: position 144,267 of record NW_024387104.1, on the reverse strand, counting down.
GCCCAGATAAACAGAGGAGCGATGAGGGCTCTGCAGACACATTGTCCTGGAGTCTGCAGCTGGATGATGGTGGTGTTAGCATTTTTATTCTCAGTGTCTGCAAATGCTTTCTTCTTTGTTGATGAATTCATAAGTGATGTGAAGCGGCATGACAGCGCTTTTCATCTATGGAGTGAGACAGATGCCAGCTTGTGTTGTTGCTCTGGGTCCTCACTGTGTTTTGACTTTACTGTAAATCCATGTCGTTTTTCCTCATGCATCATGTTTCCTTCTATCTTATATGTGTGTTTTTTAACCTACATCTTTCTGGTTTATTATGGAAAATAAGTTTCAAATTCCTGTCTAGCTTCCCTCCTACTTATTGTGTCCATGTGTGTCCTGAAGTTCAACAACCCCAGTCCGAGGGAAGACTCAGCATCAATCATACTGGTTAATTGTTTTTTATTGGTTCGTATTATTTGAAACAAGGAAAATGAATATGTCTATATAATCTTTATGGATCATGATATACTACATACATCAGAGAGGTTTGGCTTCCCAAGATCTGCTAGTATTCAGGGACTCAGAGAGGAGAGCTGGTTTCATGTCTTAATTCAGTGAGTGTTCATTCCAAATGTTCCCTCAGACAAAACCTGTTGACATTAGATTCATATCAAAGGAAAGTCAATACTTGAAGGATGGAGGCAGAGGGCCAACAGAGTAACCAATAACGCAATGTGCTGCTGCCCCTCCCCCGCCATTCTCTACTGACAGATGGGTACACCTATCAGGCACCTGAGCCTGTGCCAGAGACCAAATGCTGGGAACTGCCTCTGGCACAGGAGTGGTGCTAGCTCGAGCATACAGATTGTCATTTTAGACAAAGATGATGCGAGTAAATACAGAAGTCATGATTAATTAAGGGGGAAAGTTATCCAAACCTAGCTGCCCTGTGTGAAAGACCAATGTGAAACACAGCAGCAAATAAGCAAAATGAAGGTTTGGTCAGTCAAAGTCTGGACCGAGCTTCTTTGACGTGACCTTAAACGGGCCATTCATGCTGAAAATGAATGATGTGTTCGAATTAAAGCTATTTTTCAAAGAAGAGTGGGCCCACAGCAACATCCCAGCGATTTTTTTAAGCCAGTTATAATAAGCTCAATTGACAAATAAAGAAAGACATAACACAATGGAATATTCTGACCCTTTACTTGGAGCAGCCAAAGTGGTGAGGATGAACCTTCTTTGTCTTTTGTTTCTATTCCAAACATTACCTTTAAGAGTCCCTCTGTCCACCTTTGATATACTAAATACACAAATCTCCACATTCATTTGGCAGAAAAAGAGATGCAGAATAAGACTTGGCACTCTGCCTGGGGATGCCGAACTTAGAAATGACCAGAAATCTTGATCCAGATAGAAGAAAGTACAGCTAAGAACATGTCTTATTAACACTACCTCTCATGAATGCAAAGTTGGTCAAAAACCCAACTTTGCATTCATGATTGAATAAAACATACTGTGAAGATGTGGAAAACAAGCATCTGTAGTCATTTATCTGTTTCAAAGGCCGTACCAGTGAGAGGCAATCTAGAATTCCAGCCTTCTGTGTGGGACAGTGGCTTTAAGACGTGGGCCAATCCAGGCCTTCATACTATATATCAAGTATTTAATGGAACAGAGCTCGAGTCAGTTAACCAGCTTCAGAAACAGTTCCAACTCCCCTCTAAAGACTTAGATGGATATGTATGCAAAAAGCTTATAAATAAATGCTGCTAAAATAGGGATGTATTAAGGAGAAATGGGAACTAAACTTAAATGTTAAAATTACTGATGATGTATGTGTGGGAAGAGCTCTCCAAAAGCTTTTGCAAAGGAATAAACAGTCAACTGTGGAGAGAATTTGACTGGAAATTTTAATTCAGATTTTTAATACAGCTCTTGTTATCTCCTCACATTATAAAGAACCTAAAATAGAACTATGTTGGTGAAAATGTGGGAAAACAGGAGATTATTCACATGCATTTTGGGATTGTCCATTAATCCAAGGATTCTGGACAAGAATCAAAAAAGAAACAGACAAAATCCTCCAACTTATTTCTCCACTAATTAACTAACTTATTTCTCTCTATACCTAGCTAGACCTATAGTCCCGACAGAAACTATTCTAACAATACTCCTATTGATAGCTAAAAAAAACAATAGGAGGAGAGTGACAGCAAGTTTGCAACTGAAACTGGACATCTTCCCAAAGAGGTGGAGCTGTGTGACTAGATACCTCAGTGACTGAAAGAGAATCCTGGAACGCTGTACTATAAGGTTATAAACTCCCCTTATGAAATCTCTCTCTTGTTGGTCTTGGTCTGTTTGGTTTCCATGGTCCTATGTCAGAGAATGGTAACATCCTGGTTGCCTGCTTGTACTTGTTTTTGTTTTGCTAGTGCTTTTTTGTCATGAAAATGACAAAATACAAGGTTATAAAAAAGCAGAAGAAGAAGAAGAAGAGTGGGCCAAAGTTCCTCATTGCTAGTTAACAAAAGAGCTTGATTGCAGTTCTTGTTACCAATCACTTTTTCACATTTGGCTGGTAGGTTTGAAAAACTTTCCCCCAAGAATTCAAGGATCATTTAAAAAGTGAATTCCATATTTATTTTGGGTGATCGTTGTCTAATATTAACAGTGTTGGTCAAGTTACTTGAAAAAAGTAATCAGTAACTAATTACTTCCCCAAAAAAGTAATCCCGTTACTTTACTGATTACTTATTTTCAAAAGTAATTAATTACTTAGTTACTTAGTTACTTTTTAAAAACACGATTTACAACCTGAAACTTCCACGCTGCACACTCATACTCTATCCAGTACTCGATATATGATCCATTGTTGATCTGCACACAGCTGTTGTCACGAACGTCGCACTCGCTTACTGTCATGAGACATTCTCGCAAAAAAAATCACGGTTTTAGTAACGCAGTAACGCAGCGTTCCTACGGGAAAGTAACGGTAATCTAATTACCGTTTTTGCAATAGTAATCCCTTACTTTACTCGTTACTTGAAAAAAGTAATCGGATTACAGTAACGCGTTACTGCCCATCTCTGAATATTAACATTTGTTTGATGATCTGAAACATGAAAAAATGAGAAAAGAGGAAAGATGTGAATCCTTTGTCACTGCAGTTCTTTCCGTTTATTGTGACATATATAGTGTGTGATGTACGTTTGCTGTAGAGGGGCCACGTGTTTAGTCTACTGGTTCTTGTATGTCATGTTTATTCTTGCTTGCACTTTAAACAGTTATTTGGCTTAAAAAACAAAAAACAGATTATTGTTTTTGATGCCGTGTGTACAGGCGTGTGTTACGCTGTACAGGACTTGTTGATTTTCCTTTTCTTGGACCTTCATCATCAAAGCACAACATCAACTATTTTTAGTCAGATGTTGAATAGTGGAAACTGTGCATTAACCCAGGCAAGACTGTTATAACCTATAAGTTAACTACTGTACTGAAACACATCGCCACAGAGCTGTCTACTGCAGGGATAGTTCTCTCCTCATTTGACCTTGAACTTTTCTTATTCATCTGTGTGTCCAGCCAACAGCTGTGGACAGAGGCTCCAAGCTGATGCAGTCTGGTATCTGTAAGAAACCACAGCAGACAGGTAAACAGAACACTTGGATCATCCTCCTGACTGAGGTCACCTGCATGTTATGATCAGCATGTAGAAAGTGGCCTGAAACAGAAACTGATCACCTGAGCCAAGACACCAACCGCTCACAGAGGACGAGCTGCAGCACGTTAGTATCTGAGGAAATAAGTCAGCATATGTCAGAAACATACACTGCTCAAAAAAAATAAAGGGAACACAAAAATAAGACATCCCAGATCTGAATGAATGAAATAATCTTAATACTTTGTTCGTACATAGTTGAATGTGCTGACAAAAACCAAAAAACAACACACAAGAATTATCGACAGAAATCAAACACATGAAGATATGGATTTGGAGACACACTCAAAATTAAAGTAAAAAAAACACAGGCTGATCCAACTTTGATGTAATGTCCAATGTCAAGTCAAAATTAGGCTCAGTGTGTGTGGCCTCCATGTGCCTGTATGACCTCCCCACAATGCCTGGGCATGCTCCTGATGAGGTGGCAGATAGTCTCCTGAGTGATGTCCTCCCAGACCTGGACACCAGCATTCACCAACCCCTCAGCAGTCTGTGGTGCAACGTGTTGTAGGTGGATGGAACAAGACAAGATGTCCCAGATGTGCTCAATTGGATTCAGGTCTGGGGAATGGGCAGGCCAGTCCAGAGCGGTAATGCCTTGGTCTTGCAGGAGCTGCTGACACACTCCAGCCACATGAGGTCTGAACTGAACTGTACCAACACACGGTCTCACTGAGGGTCTGAGGATCTCATCTTGGTACCTAATGGGAATCAGGCTACCTCTGGCAAGCAGATGGAGGGCTGTGCGCCCCCCCCAAAGAAATGCCACCCCACACCATTACTGACCCACTGCCTAACTGGCCATGCTGGAGGATGTTGCAGGCAGCAGAACGTTCTCCATGGCATCTCCAGACTGTCACGTCTGTCACATCTACTCAACGTGAACCTACTTTCATCTATGAAGAGCACAAGGCACCAGTGGCGAAGTTGCCAATCTTGTGTCCTGCACAGTGTTGGGCTGTAAGCACAGCCCCACCTGTGGATGTCAGGCTCTCATGCCAACCTCATGGAGTCTGTTTCTGACTGTTTGAGAAGACACCTGCTCATTTGTGGCCTGCTGGAGGTCATTTTGCAGGGCTCTGGCAGTGCTCCTCCTGCACAAAGGTGGAGGTGGCGGTCTAGCTGCTGGGTTGTTCCTCGCCTACGGCCCCCTCCACGTATGCTGATGTACTGGTCTGTCTCCTGGTAGTGCATCCATGCTCTGGACACTATACTGACAGACACAGCAAACCTTCTTGCCACAGCTCACATTGATGTGCCATCCTGGATGAGCTGCACTACCTGAGCCACTTGTGTAGACTCCGTCTCATGCCACCACTAGAGTGAAATCACTGATCAAATGTGACCAACACATCAGCCAGAAAGTAAAGGTACTGAGAAGTGGTCTGTGGTCACCACCTGCAGAACTTCTCCTTTATTGGGGATATCTTGCTAATTGCCTATAATTTCCACCTGTTGTCTATTCCATTACACAACATCAGTTGTGTAATGGAAGTTTGATTTCACAGAGGTGTGTTTGTCTTGGAGTTACATTGTGTTGTTCAAGTGTTCCCCTCTTTTTTTGTAGCGTATGTTTATTTTAATATCAAGAAGAAACCAGCAGGAGCAGGATGACTGACCAGAACATAAGAAGATGTCTGATTCTAATGGCAGGAGTGTTGACTGAGGTCACACAGGGACATGGAGTTGCTTGTGGTTCTGGAAAAGTGATGAATAAAGTAGATCATAACAAACAGCAAGAAACAACAACTTAGCCTCAGCTTATGAAGCAAAGCGTGACTGCCAGCACCAGACATGCTAACACCTGCAGAAACCTACAGACCTGAGCTGACAAGTACAACCATCACTCACTAACACAGCAAATCCATGACAAATAAGGAAAAGCAGGAACTACATGTTTCATCTGCACACACAGATCCAGTCCTAATGAAAAGGAATAAAGGATCCAGAAACAGTGATTTCCCCTCATCATGGCCCTTCCTCTGCTTCAGGCATGTGAAGACTACAGGTGTGATGCACTCTGATCACTAATTGGTCTTCTGCAAAGTGAGGAAGAGCAAGAGAGCTCTGGGGCTTTTCTACAAAGGTCAAACACAACATCTGAGTGTAGTTTTGAGTTAGTGTTTATCTGAGTGTCCAGCCAACAGCTGTGGACAAAAGCTCCAAGCTGATGCAGTCTGGTATCTGTAAGAAACAGCAGACAGGTAAAAAGAACACCTGGATCATCCTTCTGACTGAGGTCACCTGCATATTATGATCAGCATGTAGAAAGTGACCTGAAACAGAAACTGATCACCTGAGCCAAGACACCAACCGCTCACAGAGGACGAGCGTCAGCATGTTAGGATATGAGGAAATATTTCAGAAATAAATGTTTATCATAAAATCAAGAGGAATCCAGCAGGAGCAGACACATGTGCAGGCAGAATGAAGAGCTGCTGCTGCGTTCACAGCCCCTCTGTAACACTTTGTCCAGCTTCTCCTGCTTACAATGCTGCAGGTGGAGGTTGGATGGAGTTGCTTAGGAGAGCTCCACAGTGACAGATGTGACAGGAAGTGTCTGAGTGTTTGCAGCCAAAATCAGGGCCAGTGCAATCTGCCAACATGAAGGAAAGGAGCTTCAGTGCGCCCTTTAATGTCTCCTTTAGCTGACGAGAAACTGGAGCGTCCTTTACACTGTAGCTTGCTATCACCAGTGTGACCAGTATGTGTGAATGGGTGGAAGATTGTGTATAGTGTAAAGCGCTTTGGGGTACTTAGGACCAAGTAAAGTGCTATACAAATACAGACCATTTACCATTTATGAAAGGACAGATATTTGAACCAGCAGGGGGAGCTAATCAGTGGAATGTCTGGCCGTGACGCAGGTTAATGAATGAATCCAAGAGAAGAAGAACAACAGCAGCCTTTAGTCGTTGAGAGCTGATCTGTCAACTTATCAGAAGTTCAGTCCTGTAGGTTATTTAAGTCATTAGATGTCTAACATCATCAGTAAAGAAATATTCTAACTTAGTACAAACTTTAGCCTTTATTTTTCTTCTGTTGATTTGCGCCTGTCAAATTGTCATTTGTTGCACTGATGACAGTGGCCTCCTTGACTCCGCGCTCAAACCAGCGTTCCTCCCTCCTGTGTACTGTTTATAAGATTGTGGAAACCTGCAGTCAGCTCAGACTGAAGACATCACTTGGATGAGTGACGAAATTTTCTCCCACAAAACGCTACGTCCAGATGACCAGAATCAACTGTTGGAGGTTTGTGCTTTCAGATTTGTTTCTATATGAATGAGTGCAGCCTGAGAAAACCTCTATCACACCATTCACAGAGCACACGTCCTGTTTGTCACTCATATAGATTTCAAAGGATTTCCCTTCATAATAAAACACTGAATCACAATAAATTGGAAAAATCTCTTCGGACTTCTGAGAAAACTCCAAAAACAATCTTCAAATGTATGTTAGTGCAACAGAAGCAGCTGCAAAACTCTGTAGCTGCATCATTATTCCCCATTTACTCAATTCAGTTCATTTTTAGAGAACCAAATCACAACCGCAGTTTTTTTCAGTGTGCTTTATATTGTAAGGTAAAGACCCGACACTACCATAGGGCCAAAAGATCCTACAGTCACAGATTTTCAGGCAGCTGAACTCTTAAGTTTGCTCTTCAGTTGGATAGAACTGCTTTTTTGTCAGTAGCCAGCTGCTAAATGCTAACATACGGAAGCTGCTCCACATATGGCTGGCTTTTATTTTTGTGTGTGCCTTCTTCGCACTCACACACTCAGAAGCACACGAGAGACTCCTTTTGTTCTGGACACACCTTCCTGAACCCACACAGGCTATTTGGGCACCACATCTTAACTCTTCATAGAGGTTATACTCATGCCCTGGAAATGTAGACAGAGCTCTGACGCATCGAGGACAAAACCAAAATGATAATAATTGTATATTATTCAAAGTTAACACTGGGCAGTAAGTGCAGGCTAAACGGGGTACGTTCCTGTGTAGCAGCAGAAGCATTGTAGGAGACAGAGATTTTTCCCCCTTGCTCATCAGTGGGATGATATGTGATTAAGACTGTTAAATGAATGTTAATCCAGCCACTGGCCACGCCCACACTCCTCAGCTCACCGTCATGTTTGCTGTAAAATGTTTTTAAAGGTAAAATATGATTTCTTCAATTAAGAAATTTTTATCTCAACCACACAAGGTGACAGCGTAGACATCCCCACCTACTCCTCATTTATAAGCATCTAAATGGGAGAGGCCGAGTTTCTGCATTGTTTAAATTTTATGAAACATTCCAAAGAATCAACACAGTCTATTTTAGAGGCATGGAGGAATGATTTGCAAATGGATATATCTTATGACAATGGTTATAAATCATGCTCCTTGGCCCAGAGTCAGACAATTAATGTGCAATCTCGACTACTTCAATATAAATGGTTACCGACTCTGTCAAAAATGCATTATTTCAATTCAAACCCCAGCACCTGTATTAAAGGTGAGTGGACAGGGTCCTGCATATGGGAGTGTCCAATCTTTTGGGAAAGGTATAAATCTGTTGAGTCAAATTATTGGTGATGTGATTCCACTTTATCCTAAAATATGTACTTTAAATACATATACCCGAATATTTTGTACCTGCTGCAAACAACAGAGCTCTGTTAACGACTGGACTTTTGGAAGCCAAGCGCTGGTACACACTGTTACCCGGTAACAACAAAATTAATATGTCTATATAATCTTTATGGATCATGATATACTACATACATCAGAGAGGTTTGGCTTCCCAGATCTGCTAGTATTCAGGGACTCCGAGAGGAGAGCTGGTTTCATGTCTTATTCAGTGAGTGTTCATTCCAAATGTTCCCTCAGACAAACCTGTTGACGTTGATTCATATCAAAGGAGTCATACTTGAGGTGGAGGCAGAGGGCCAACAGAGTAACCAATAACGCCATGTGCTGCTGCCCCTCCCCCGCCATTCTCTACTGACAGATGGGTACACCTGTCAGGCACCTGAGCCTGTGCCAGAGACCAAATGCTGGGACTGCCTCTGCACACGGAGTGGTTCTAGCTCGAGCCTACAGATTGTCATTTTAGACAAAGATGATGCGAGTAAACAGAAGTTTGATCATGATTAATTAAGGGGAAAGTTATCCAAACCTAGCTGCCCTGTGTGACAGACCAATGTGAAACACAGCAGCAAATAAGCAAAATGAAGGTTTGGTCAGTCAAGTCTGGACCGAGCTTCTTTGACGTGACCTTAAACGGGCCATTCATGCTGAAAATGAATGATGTGTTCGAATTAAAGCTATTTTTCAAGAAGAGTGGGCCCACAGCAACATCCCAGCGTTTTTTAAAGCCAGTTATAATAAGCTCATTTGACCATAAGAAAGACATACACAATGGGATATTCTGACCCTTTACTTGGAGCAGCCAAGTGGTGGGATGAACCTTCTTTGTCTTTTGTTTTATTCCAAACATTACCTTTAAGAGTCCCTCTGTTCCACCTTTGATATGCTAAATACACAATCTCCACATTCATTTGCGCGAAAGAGCGCAGAATAAGACTTGGCACTCTGCCTGGGGCTGCCGAACTTAGAATGACCAGAAATCTTGATCCAGTAAGAAATACAGCTAAGAACATGTCTTATACACTACCTCTCATGAATGCAAAGTTGGTCAAAAACCCAACTTTGCATTCATGATTGAATAAAACCTACTCTTAGATGTGGAAACAAGCATCTGTAGTCATTTATCTGTTTCAAAGCCGTACCAGTGAGAGGCAATCTAGAATTCCAGCCTTCTGTGTGGGACAGTGGCTTTAAGACGTGGGCCAATCCAGGCCTTCACTACTATATATCAAGTATTATGGAACAGAGCTCGAGTCAGTTAACCAGCTTCAGAAACAGTTCCAACTCCCCTCTAAAGACTTAGATGGATATGTATGCAAAAACTTATAATAAATGCTGCTAAAATAGGGATGTTTAAGGAGAATGGGACAATAAACTTATGTTAAAATACTGATGATGTATGTGTGTGGAAGAGCTCTCCAAAAGCTGTTGCAAAGGAATAAAAGTCACTGTGGAGAGAATTTGACTGTGAAATTTTAATTCAGATTTTTAATACAGCTCTTGTTATCTCCTCACATTTAAAGAACCTGATATAAACTATGTTGGTGAAAATGTGGGAAAACAGGGATTATTCACATACATTTTGGGATTGTCCATTAATCCAAGGATTCTGGACAGAATCAAAAAAGAAACAGCAAAATCCTCCAACTTATTTCTCCACTAATTAACTAACTTATTTCTCTCTATACCTAGATAGACCTATAGTCCCGACAGAAACTATTCTAACAATACTCCTATTGATAGCTAAAAAAACAATGAGGAGAGTGACAGCAGTTTGCAACTGAAACTGGACATCTTCCCACAGAGGTGGAGCTGTGTGACTAATACCTCCGTGACTGAAACAGAATCCTGGAACGCTGTACTATAAGGTATAAACTCCCCTTATGAAATCTCTCTCTCGTTGGTCTTGGTCTGTTTGGTTTCCATGGTCCTATGTCAGAGATGTTAACATCCTGGTTGCCTGCTTGACTTGTTTTTGTTTTGCTGTGCTTTTTGTCATGAAAATGACAAAATACAAGGTTTTAAAAAAGCAGAAGAAGAAGAAGAAGAGTGGGCCCAAGTTCCTCCTGCTAGTTAACAAAGAGCTTGATTGCAGTTCTTGTTACCAATCACTTTTTCACATTTGGCTGGTAGGTTTGAAAACTTTCCCCCAAGAATTCAAGGATCATTTAAAAAGTGAATCCCTATTTATTTTGGTGATCGTTGTCTAATATTAACAGTGTTGGTCAAGTTACTTGAAAAAAGTAATCAGTAACTAATTACTTCCCCCAAAATAATCCCGTTACTTTACTGATTACTTATTTTCAAAAGTAATTAATTACTTGTTACTTAGTTACTTTTTAAAAACACGATTTACACCTGAAACTTCCACGCTGCACACTCATACTCTATCCAGTACTCGATATGTGATCCATTGTTGATCTGCCCCACCGCGTTTGTCACGACGTCGCACTCGCTTACGTCACTGTCATGAGACATTCTCGCAAAAAAATCACGGTTTTGTTAACGCAGTAACGCAGCGTTCCTACGGGAAAGTAACGGTAATCTAATTACCGTTTTTGCAATAGTAATCCCTTACTTTACTCGTTACTTGAAAAAAGTATCGGATTACATAACGCGTTACTGCCCATCTCTGAATATTAACATTTGTTTGATGTCTGAAACATGAAAAATAAGAAAAGAGGAGATGTGAATCCTTTGTCACAGCACTGTGAACTGCAGTTCTTTCCATTTATTGTGACATATATAGTGTGTGATGTCGTTTGCTGTAGAGGGGCCACGTGTTTGTCTACTGGTTCTTGTATGTCATGTTTATTCTTGCTTGCACTTTAAACAGTTATTTGGCTTAAAAAAAAAAAAACAGATTATTGTTTTGATGCCGTGTGTACGGCGGGTGTTACGCTGTACAGACTTGTTGATTTTCCTTTCCTTGGACCTTCATCATCAAAGCACAACATCAACTATTTTTACTCCGATGTTGAATAGTGGAAACTGGCATTAACCCAGGAAGACTGTTATAACCTATAAGTTAACTACTGTACTGAAACACATCGCCAAAGAGCTGTCTACTACAGGGATAGTTTCTTCCTCATTTGACCTTGAACTTTTCTTATTCATCTGTGTGCCAGCCAACAGCTCTGGACAGAGGCTCCAGGCTGATCAGTCTGGTATCTGTAAGAAACCACAGCAGACAGGTAAACAGAACACTTGGATCCTCCTCCTGACTGAGTCACCTGCTTATGATCAGCATGTAGAAAGTGCCTGAAAACAGAACTGTCACCTGAGCCAAACACCAACCGCTCACAGAGGACGAGCTGCAGCACGTTAGTATCTGAGGAAATAAGTCAGCCTATGTCCAGAAACATCACTGCTCAAAAAATAAGGGAACACAAAAATAAGACATCCCAGATCTGAATGAATGAAATAATCTTAATACTTTGTTCGTACATAGTTGATGTGCTGACAAAAACCAAAAAACAACACACAAGAATTATCGGCAGAAATCAAACACATGAAGTATGGATTTGGAGACACACTCAAAATTAAGTAAAAACACAGGCTGATCCAACTTTGATGTAATGTCCAATGTCAAGTCAAAATTAGGCTCAGTGTGTGTGGCCTCCATGTGCCTGTATGACCTCCCCACAACGCCTGGGCATGCTCCTGATGAGGTGGCAGATAGTCTCCTGATGATGTCCTCCCAGACCTGGACTACAGCCTCACCAACTCCTCAGCAGTCTGTTGTGCACGTGGTGTTGGTGGATGGACAAGACAAGATGTCCCAGATGTGCTCAATTGGATTCAGGTCTGGGGAATGGGCGGGCCAGTCCAGAGCGGTAATGCCTTGGTCTTGCGGAGCTGCTGACACACTCCAGCCACATGGGTCTAATTCTGCTGGGGAACAGGCAACTGTACCAACACACGGTCTCACTGAGGGTCTGAGGTCTCTCTGGTACCTAATGGGATCAGGCTACCTTGGCAAGCACATGGAGGGCTGTGCGCCCCCCCAAAGAAATGCCACCCCACACCGTTACTGACCCACTGCCTAACTGGCCCTGCTGGAGGATGTTGCAGGCAGCAAAACGTTCTCCCTTGCATCTCCCGACTGTCACGTCTGTCACATCTACTCAACGTGAACCTACTTTCATCTATGAGAGCACAAGGCACCAGTGGCGAGTTGCCAATCTTGTGTCCTGCACATGTTGGGCTGTAAGCACAGCCCCACCTGTGGTGTCCGGCTCTCATGCCAACCTCATGGATTCTGTTTCTGACTGTTGGAGAAGACACCTGCTCATTTGTGGCCTGCTGGAGGTCATTTTGCAGGCTCTGCAGTGCTCCTCCTGCACAAAGGTGGGGTGCGGTCTGCTGCTGGGTTGTTCCTCGCCTACGGCCCCCCCACGTCTCCTGATGTACTGGTCTGTCTCCTGGCAGTGCATCCATGCTCTGGACACTATACAGACAGACACAGCAGCCTTCTTACACAGCTCACATTGATGTGCCCATATCTGGATGATTGGCTGCACTACCTGAGCCCTTGTGTTGTACTCCTCTCATTGCCACCCTAGAGTGAAATCACTGGATCAAATGTGACCAACACATCAGCCAGACAAGTCAAAGTGTACTGGAAATGGTCTGTTCACCACCTGCAGAACTTCTCCTTTATGGGGATGTCTGCTAATTGCCTATAATTTCCACTGTTGTCTTTCCATTACACAAACATCCGTGTTGCTTCCTAATTGACAGTTTGATTCCCCGAGGTGTGTTTGTCTTGGAGTTAATTGTGCTGTTTCTGCAGGTGAGTTGATGGAAGTGAAAACCATCAGTGAGACTCCAACAAGAACACAAATACATTTACTCTGTCTGTGTATCTGTCTGCCCTTCAGTCTCGCTGAGTGTAACTCCAGATTACAAGCAGTTCTTCAGTCGTGGTGGTCTGGTGATTCTGTCTTGTGATGATGATGATGATGAACAAAGAGTTGATGGATGGACAGTGAAGAGGACCAGAGGAGGAGTCACTGAGAGATGTGGAGCAGCTGAAGGCCTTGTTCTTAAAAGTTCTCTGTGTCAACTCAAGTTGCGTAACCCCTCTGATGGAGCTTACTTCTGTGAAAGCTCATCTGGACAGCGTAGTGATGAAGTCAACATCACTGTTTCGGGTACAGATGTTCCAGCTGTGTCTGTATGACTCTGTGTGTTGGTGGAAGTCTGTCTCTGTATCACTCTGTTTGTGTCTCTGTTGGTCAGCTGGTTCCCTGATCCTGGACATCCCTTCATCTCCTGTGTGGACAGGAAGTAATGTGACTCTGCTCTGTCAAACCAGAGATGGTGAACCGGTGAAGTCTTATTTCTATAAAGATGGGGATATGATTGGATCTGATCCTAAAGAAAATTTGACTCTCACTAATGTTCAGAAGTCTCATGAAGGTCTCTACTCGTGCTCCACTGAGCATCATCCACATACTCATGAAAGCAGACTGACAGTCAGAGGTCAGTGCAATGATCTTTCTTATTCAACCTCTTTTCCTGGACTTTAGTAGAAATGTCATAGAGATCAATGAAAGGTGGTAGGTTATATCTTACTTTATCGATACATGTTCTCTTAATGTATTCAGGTCACATAAACAGAGCAGCCAGAGAAAATTATCCCATCATTACAAAGGTTGGAATATTAAAGAAGGAACAAAGAAGTCCATCTTCACTGTGGTGGCACAAAACCTCTATTTGACTTTAAAACTCTGCTGGATTCACTAAAGAGACTCAGCGTCAGGTTGTGACTGACAGATGTGAACATTAGTTTCTTTTCAGGCCCATGTTTCTCTTTCAAGAGGAGAACATTTGAATGAATCACACAAATGTGAGTCACTAAGGTTTAACCACAGAGAAAAGCACATCTTATAGCTGCTGTGAAAGATGCAGGGAGTCAGTTTGGAATGAGACCATCTCCTCTGCTGATCGGGCCCACCACAGTTCACACACCTGTCCATTGGTATTGTAGGTCGGCTAGCAGTCATGTCTGTGTGAGGACAGTACAGGAGAGGACTCAGGACGCAGCCATGTGGAGCTGCTGTACAGAGAGAATAGTGGATATTGTATTGAAGCAATTTATCAGTGAATATGCAAAAGTTTAATCAGGCAGAATCACTCGATCCAATCGTCTGCAGTTGATCCTGATCTAACTCGTTTATTCTTTAATGCTGATTTCTGTCTGCGGTCTTGGGATGAGAGAAGAAGATGGGTACGCCCAGACCGTCACTGCACTCCTCTCCATCCTGTGCCTGATAAAGTCCATAAATAAAGACTTTCATGACAGATAGTCTCAGTGTATCCTCAGTGTAACCTGAAGATCCTTTCTTTAGTCTTTCAAGAATTCAGACAGCTCTGTCTATCAGTGAGGAAGCTTCCACAGACTACTGGAACTGATGAGCTGACCAGATAATAAACTGACTGAACCATCTTTGTCATTGTTCCTGCAGATCCTCCCACAGATCCTCCTCCTAATGTAAAAGCTCCTCCTCCTACTACCCCTAAAACAACCACTCATGCTCCCAGTACTTCAAGCCCCCAAACTACCAAGAAAAAAATCCCTCCTGCTAACAGTAAATCAATAGAGGAAGATGAAGAGGTCGAGTTCGACTACACCTGGTCCCTAACCTATGGCGATTTTGTCCGTGCCTGGTTCTGGTATTAGTTCTACTCCTTTGGAGGAAGCTAAAAGGTAAGACGTGTGTCAGCTGAGTCACAGAGCACATACATGTGTGTGTTAGTGAAGGTCAAAGGTCACCAGATCTGAGCTGAAATCACTGATGTTTGTCTCTGAACAGGAAAGTGAGGACACACTCTGCCTTATGGAGGACCTTCATCCTACTGTCTCTGATTGGCTGCTGTTCTATGACATCATTGGCCCCTCCTGAAGCTCCAGTAACCAGTATAAAAGCAGGGGGTGTGTCTTCAGAATGTCAGCTTTTTTTTGGTGTATCTTTACTGTCGGCCTGGGATTTTACATGTTTGGTCTTATTATGCAGCACTTCGTGGGTTTTTAAAAAAAATGGTTTTAAGTAAAATATTTTGGGACGTTTAAAGGTTTTCCTGCAGCTCTGCAATGACTTGTATTTTCAGACATGACAGCTGTGACTGTGTGTGTATTACACAGGTTTTGCGCTGTAATAATAAACTATTAAAGTTTCTCACCACAAACACATTAATGTCTGAGTCTTTGTTCAAGACTGCTGGAGAACAGCTGGTCTCCAAGCACAGCACCATGACAAGGTGGCAGTCAGTAGAAAAAACAGAAGATGTTCCTGCTCATCAGTGGGATGATACGTGATTAAGACTGTTAAATGGATGTTAATCCAGCCGCCGACCACGCCCACACTGCCTCAGCTCACCGTCATGTTTGCTGTAAAATGTTTTAAAGGTAAAATATGATTTCTTCAATTAAGAAATTTTTATCACAACCACACAAGGTGACAGCTTGGAAATCCCCACCTACTCCTCAGTTATAAAGCATCTAAATGGGAGAGGCCGAGTTTCTGCATTGTATAAATTATTTATGAAACATTCCAAAGAATCAACGCAGTCTATTTTAGAGGCATGGAGGAAGGTTTTTCAAATGGATATATCTTATGACAAGTGGTATAAATCATGCTCCTTGGCCCAGAGTCACACAATTAATGTGCAATCACGACTACTTCAATATAAATGGTTAACAAGACTCTGTCAAAAATGCATTATTTCAATTCAAACCCCCAGACACCTGTATTAAAGTGTGGAGTGGACAGGGTCACTGCATATGGGAGTGTCCACATGTGAAAATCTTTTGGGAAAAGGTAATAAATCTGTTGAGTCAAATTATTGGTGATGTGATTCCACTTCATCCTAAAATATGTACTTTAAATACATATACCCGAATAATTTTGTACCTGCTGCAAACAACAGAGCTCTGTTAACGACTGGACTTTTGGAAGCCAAGCGCTGGTAACACACTGTTACCAGGTAACAACAAGATGAATATGTCTATATAATCTTTATGGATCATGATATACTACATACATCAGAGAGGTTTGGCTTCCCAAGATCTGCTAGTATTCAGGGACTCAGAGAGGAGAGCTGGTTTCATGTCTTAATTCAGTGAGTGTTCATTCCAAATGTTCCCTCAGACAAAACCTGTTGACATTAGATTCATATCAAAGGAAAGTCAATACTTGAAGGATGGAGGCAGAGGGCCAACAGAGTAACCAATAACGCAATGTGCTGCTGCCCCTCCCCCGCCATTCTCTACTGACAGATGGGTACACCTGTCAGGCACCTGAGCCTGTGCCAGAGACCAAATGCTGGGACTGCCTCTGGCACAGGAGTGGTTCTAGCTCGAGCATACAGATTGTCATTTTAGACAAAGATGATGCGAGTAAATACAGAAGTTTTGAAATCATGATTAATTAAGGGGGAAAGTTATCCAAACCTAGCTGCCCTGTGTGACAGACCAATGTGAAACACAGCAGCAAATAAGCAAAATGAAGGTTTGGTCAGTCAAAGTCTGGACCGAGCTTCTTTGACGTGACCTTAAACGGGCCATTCATGCTGAAAATGAATGATGTGTTCGAATTAAAGCTATTTTTCAAAGAAGAGTGGGCCCACAGCAACATCCCAGCGATTTTTTAAAGCCAGTTATAATAAGCTCATTTGACAAATAAAGAAAGACATAACACAATGGGATATTCTGACCCTTTACTTGGAGCAGCCAAAGTGGTGAGGATGAACCTTCTTTGTCTTTTGTTTCTATTCCAAACATTACCTTTAAGAGTCCCTCTGTCCACCTTTGATATGCTAAATACACAAATCTCCACATTCATTTGGCAGAAAAAGAGACGCAGAATAAGACTTGGCACTGTGCCTGGGGCTGCCGAACTTAGAAATGACCAGAAATCTTGATCCAGATAGAAGAAAGTACAGCTAAGAACATGTCTTATTAACACTACCTCTCATGAATGCAAAGTTGGTCAAAAACCCAACTTTGCATTCATGATTGAATAAAACATACTCTGAAGATGTGGAAAACAAGCATCTGTAGTCATTTATCTGTTTCAAAGGCCGTACCAGTGAGAGGCAATCTAGAATTCCAGCCTTCTGTGTGGGACAGTGGCTTTAAGACGTGGGCCAATCCAGGCCTTCATACTATATATCAAGTATTTAATGGAACAGAGCTCGAGTCAGTTAACCAGCTTCAGAAACAGTTCCAACTCCCCTCTAAAGACTTAGATGGATATGTATGCAAAAAGCTTATAAATAAATGCTGCTAAAATAGGGATGTATTAAGGAGAAATGGGAACTAAACTTAAATGTTAAAATTACTGATGATGTATGTGTGGGAAGAGCTCTCCAAAAGCTGTTGCAAAGGAATAAACAGTCAACTGTGGAGAGAATTTGACTGGAAATTTTAATTCAGATTTTTAATACAGCTCTTGTTATCTCCTCACATTATAAAGAACCTGATATAGAACTATGTTGGTGAAAATGTGGGAAAACAGGAGATTATTCACATACATTTTGGGATTGTCCATTAATCCAAGGATTCTGGACAAGAATCAAAAAAGAAACAGACAAAATCCTCCAACTTATTTCTCCACTAATTAACTAACTTATTTCTCTCTATACCTAGATAGACCTATAGTCCCGACAGAAACTATTCTAACAATACTCCTATTGATAGCTAAAAAAACAATAGGAGGAGAGTGACAGCAAGTTTGCAACTGAAACTGGACATCTTCCCACAGAGGTGGAGCTGTGTGACTAGATACCTCAGTGACTGAAACAGAATCCTGGAACGCTGTACTATAAGGTTATAAACTCCCCTTATGAAATCTCTCTCTCGTTGGTCTTGGTCTGTTTGGTTTCCATGGTCCTATGTCAGAGAATGTTAACATCCTGGTTGCCTGCTTGTACTTGTTTTTGTTTTGCTAGTGCTTTTTTGTCATGAAAATGACAAAATACAAGGTTATAAAAAAGCAGAAGAAGAAGAAGAAGAGTGGGCCAAAGTTCCTCATTGCTAGTTAACAAAAGAGCTTGATTGCAGTTCTTGTTACCAATCACTTTTTCACATTTGGCTGGTAGGTTTGAAAAACTTTCCCCCAAGAATTCAAGGATCATTTAAAAAGTGAATTCCATATTTATTTTGGGTGCTCGTTGTCTAATATTAACAGTGTTGGTCAAGTTACTTGAAAAAAGTAATCAGTAACTAATTACTTCCCCAAAAAAGTAATCCCGTTACTTTACTGATTACTTATTTTCAAAAGTAATTAATTACTTAGTTACTTAGTTACTTTTTAAAAACACGATTTACAACCTGAAACTTCCACGCTGCACACTCATACTCTATCCAGTACTCGATATGTGATCCATTGTTGATCTGCACACAGCTGTTGTCACGAACGGCGCACTCGCTTACGTCACTGTCATGAGACATTCTCGCAAAAAAAATCACGGTTTTAGTAAAGCAGTAACGCAGCGTTCCTACGGGAAAGTAACGGTAATCTAATTACCGTTTTTGCAATAGTAATCCCTTACTTTACTCGTTACTTGAAAAAAGTAATCAGATTACAGTAACGCGTTACTGCCCATCTCTGAATATTAACATTTGTTTGATGATCTGAAACATGAAAAAATAATAAAATAGGAAAGATGTGAATCCTTTGTCACAGCACTATGAACTGCAGTTCTTTCCATTTATTGTGACATATATAGTGTGTGATGTACGTTTGCTGTAGAGGGGCCACGTGTTTAGTCTACTGGTTCTTGTATGTCATGTTTATTCTTGCTTGCACTTTAAACAGTTATTTGGCTTAAAAAAAAACACAAACAGATTATTGTTTTTGATGCCGTGTGTACAGGCGTGTGTTACGCTGTACAGGACTTGTTGATTTTCCTTTTCTTGGACCTTCATCATCAAAGCACAACATCAACTATTTTTACTCAGATGTTGAATAGTGGAAACTGAGCATTAACCCAGGGAAGACTGTTATAACCTATAAGTTAACTACTGTACTGAAACACATCGCCAAAGAGCTGTCTACTACAGGGATAGTTCTCTCCTCATTTGACCTTGAACTTTTCTTATTCATCTGTGTGACCAGCCAACAGCTCTGGACAGAGGCTCCAGGCTGATACAGTCTGGTATCTGTAAGAAACCACAGCAGACAGGTAAACAGAACACTTGGATCATCCTCCTGACTGAGGTCACCTGCATGTTATGATCAGCATGTAGAAAGTGGCCTGAAACAGAAACTGATCACCTGAGCCAAGACACCAACCGCTCACAGAGGACGAGCTGCAGCACGTTAGTATCTGAGGAAATAAGTCAGCATATGTCAGAAACATACACTGCTCAAAAAAAATAAAGGGAACACAAAAATAAGACATCCCAGATCTGAATGAATGAAATAATCTTAATACTTTGTTCGTACATAGTTGAATGTGCTGACAAAAACCAAAAAACAACACACAAGAATTATCGACAGAAATCAAACACATGAAGATATGGATATGGAGACACACTCAAAATTAAAGTAAAAAAAACACAGGCTGATCCAACTTTGATGTAATGTCCAATGTCAAGTCAAAATTAGGCTCAGTGTGTGTGGCCTCCATGTGCCTGTATGACCTCCCCACAATGCCTGGCCATGCTCCTGATGAGGTGGCAGATAGTCTCCTGAGTGATGTCCTCCCAGACCTGGACTAAAGCATTCACCAACCCCTCAGCCGTCTGTGGTGCAACGTGTTGTAGGTGGATGGAACAAGACAAGATGTCCCAGATGTGCTCAATTGGATTCAGGTCTGGGGAATGGGCGGGCCAGTCCAGAGCGGTAATGCCTTGGTCTTGCAGGAGCTGCTGACACACTCCAGCCACATGAGGTCTAGCATTGTCTTGCATTAGGAGGAACCCAGGGCCAACTGTACCAACACACGGTCTCACTGAGGGTCTGAGGATCTCATCTTGGTACCTAATGGGAATCAGGCTACCTCTGACAAGCAGATGGAGGGCTGTGCGCCCCCCCAAAGAAATGCCACCCCACACCATTACTGACCCACTGCCTAACTGGCCATGCTGGAGGATGTTGCAGGCAGCAGAACGTTCTCCATTGCATCTCCAGACTGTCACGTCTGTCACATCTACTCAACGTGAACCTACTTTCATCTATGAAGAGCACAAGGCACCAGTGGCGAAGTTGCCAATCTTGTGTCCTGCACAGTGTTGGGCTGTAAGCACAGCCCCACCTGTGGATGTCAGGCTCTCATGCCAACCTCATGGAGTCTGTTTCTGACTGTTTGAGAAGACACCTGCTCATTTGTGGCCTGCTGGAGGTCATTGTGCAGGGCTCTGGCAGTGCTCCTCCTGCACAAAGGTGGAGGTGGCGGTCTAGCTGCTGGGTTGTTCCTCGCCTACGGCCCCCTCCACGTATGCTGATGTACTGGTCTGTCTCCTGGCAGTGCATCCATGCTCTGGACACTATACAGACAGACACAGCAAGCCTTCTTGCCACAGCTCACATTGATGTGCCATTATGGATGAGCTGCACTACCTGAGCCACTTGTGTAGACTCCGTCTCATGCCACCACTAGAGTGAAATCACTGATCAAATGTGACCAACACATCAGCCAGAAAGCAAAGGTACTGAGAAGTGGTCTGTGGTCACCACCTGCAGAACTTCTCCTTTATTGGGGATGTCTTGCTAATTGCCTATAATTTCCACCTGTTGTCTATTCCATTACACAACATCAGTGTTGCTTCCTAAGTGGACAGTTTGATTTCACCGAGGTGTGTTTGTCTTGGAGTTACATTGTGTTGTTCAAGTGTTCCCCTCTTTTTTTGTAGCGTATGTTTATTTTAGTATCAAGAAGAAACCAGCAGGAGCAGGATGACTGACCAGAACATAAGAAGATGTCTGATTCTAATGGCAGGAGTGTTGACTGAGGTCACACAGGGACATGGAGTTGCTTGTGGTTCTGGAAAAGTGATGAATAAAGTAGATCATAACAAACAGCAAGAAACAACAACTTAGCCTCAGCTTATGAAGCAAAGCGTGACTGCCAGCACCAGACATGCTAACACCTGCAGAAACCTACAGACCTGAGCTTACAAGTACAACCATCACTCACTAACACTGCAAATCCATGACAAATAAGGAAAAGCAGGAACTACATGTTTCATCTGCACACACAGATCCAGTCCTAATGAAAAGGAATAAAGGATCCAGAAACAGTGATTTGTCTCATCATGGCCCTTCCTCTGCTTCAGGCATGTGAAGACTACAGGTGTGATGCACTCTGATCACTAATTGGTCTTCTGCAAAGTGAGGAAGAGCAAGAGAGCTCTGGGGCTTTTCTACAAAGGTCAAACACAACATCTGAGTGTAGTTTTGAGTTAGTGTTTATCTGAGTGTCCAGCCAACAGCTGTGGACAAAAGCTCCAAGCTGATGCAGTCTGGTATCTGTAAGAAACCACAGCAGGTAAACACAACACCTGGATCATCCTCCTGACTGAGGTCACCTGCATATTATGATCAGCATGTAGAAAGTGACCTGAAACAGAAACTGATCACCTGAGCCAAGACACCAACCGCTCACAGAGGACGAGCGTCAGCATGTTAGGATATGAGGAAATATTTCAGAAATATATGTTTATCATAAAATCAAGAGGAATCCAGCAGGAGCAGACACATGTGCAGGCAGAATGAAGAGCTGCTGCTGCGTTTACAGCCCCTCTGTAACACTTTGTCCATCTTCTCCTGCTTACAGTGCAAGCTGCTGCGGGTGGAGGTTGGATGGTGTTGCTTAGGAGAGCTCCACAGTGACAGATGTGACAGGAAGTGTCTGAGTGTCTGCAGCCAACATCAGGGCCAGTGCAATCTGCCAACATGAAGGAAAGGAGCTTCAGTGCTCCCTTTAATGTCTCCTTTAGCTGACGAGAAACTGGAGCGTCCTTTACACTGTAGCTTGCTATCACCAGTGTGACCAGTATGTGTGAATGGGTGGAAGATTGTGTATAGTGTAAAGCGCTTTGGGGTACTTAGGACCAAGTAAAGTGCTATACAAATACAGACCATTTACCATTTATGAAAGGACAGATATTTGAACCAGCAGGGGGAGCTAATCAGTGGAATTTCTGGCCGTGACGCAGGTTAATGAATGAATCCAAGAGAAGAAGAACAACAGCAGCCTTTAGTCGTTGAGAGCTGATCTGTCAACTTATCAAAAGTTCAGTCCTGTAGGTTATTTAAGTCATTAAATGTCTAACATCATCAGTAAAGAAACATTCTAACTTAGCACAAACCTAGCCTTTATTTTTCTTCTGTTGGTTTGCGCCTGTCAAATTATCATTTGTTGCACCGATGACAGTGGCCTCCTTGACTCCGCGCTCAAACCAGCGTTCCTCCCTGTCCTGGACAGGGAAGAATGCTGGTTTACGTTTACGTTTACGTGAAAAGGGAAAGACCATCTCTGAATCGAGGAGGGGGCCTAAGGGTTGTTGATCAGTGGGTTTTGGTCAGTGGTTGTTGATCAATGGTCATGAGAATTTGTATAATTAAGATTAAGGAACTGACCTCCCAGGCCATTGTTCCATCAGTGGGCTGGAAGGTCATAATGCCAATGTACTGTTTATAAGATTGTGGAAACCTGCAGTCAGCTCAGACTGAAGACATCACTTGGATGAGTGACGAAATTTTCTCCCACAAAACGCTACGTCCAGATGACCAGAATCAACTGTTGGAGGTTTGTGCTTTCAGATTTGTTTCTATATGAATGAGTGCAGCCTGAGAAAACCTCTGATTCTATCACACCATTCACAGAGCACACGTCCTGTTTGTCACTCATATAGATTTCAAAGGATTTCCCTTCATAATAAAACACTGAATCACAATAAATTGGAAAAATCTCTTCAGACTTCTGAGAAAACTCCAAAAACAATCTTCAAATGTATGTTAGTGCAACAGAAGCAGCTGCAAAACTTTGTTGCTGCATCAATATTCCCCATTTACTCAATTCAGTTCATTTTTAGAGAACCAAATCACAACCGCAGTTTTTTTCAGTGTGCTTTATATTGTAAGGTAAAGACCCGACACTACCATAGGGCCAAAAGATCCTACAGTCACAGATTTTCAGGCAGCTGAACTCTTAAGTTTGCTCTTCAGTTGGATAGAACTGCTTTTTTGTCAGTAGCCAGCTGCTAAATGCTAACATACGGAAGGTGCTCCACATATGGCTGGCTTTTATTTTTGTGTGTGCCTTCTTAGCACTCACCCACTCAGAAGCACACGAGAGACTCCTTTTGTTGTGGACACACCTTCCTGAACCCACACAGGCTATTTGGGCACCACATCTTAACTCTTCATAGAGGTTATACTCATGCCCTGGAAATGTAGACAGAGCTCTGATGCATCGAGGACAAAACCAAAATGATAATAATTGTATATTATTCAAAGTTAACACTGGGCAGTAAGTGCAGGCTAAACGGGGTACGTTCCTGTGTAGCAGCAGAAGCATTGTAGGAGACAGAGATGGCACTTTTTTTTAGACATAAAGGTCGTGGTGGAGGTTGAACTATCAGGGGAAAAGCTTTTAAAGTCACGTTCTTAGTGGGGATTTGGGTGAATACTCTGAACATCAATTTTTTTTTGTTGTCCTGTTGACTTTTGACGTTTAGATAATTCATCAAAATAATTCCAAATCTAAGTACTGGGATGTATTTTAATATGTCTGCTAAGCAGATGTTCCAGCTTTATATCAAATAGTGGTTAGTGTGTTGGAGAAACACTCCAGTGTGCAGATTGCAGTGCAGCACAGTTTTCTCATCAGAATCAGAATTCTGATTTTGATTAATACTGTCATTACACGAACTGCAGATACTTCCATATATTTGTGGTATGTGTTGTGTGTACCTGTAAAGTGGTTTTAGTGTGACATGTAGTGTATGGTTTGCTGTGGACAGTCAGGGATTGGCTCGGTATCATCTGTGGAAATACATGTTAGTTTGATGTTAACTTATGTTATCATTAGGTGGTGCTGTTTGTATTTGTTCCTGTGAAAGCTGTAAAAGTGATTGACTTGGTTAGATGAAGGTTTATTTGTCTTCATGAACACATGATCAGATTATGGAGCTCATATGGAGTCATGACACAAACATGGTTTTACCTGCTTTTAGTGACAGGCTTTGTAATTCAAGCTGAGGATACAATGGAGCGATACAAAGATTTACAGCACATGAAGCAGAAACATTAAAACCATCACCTTATCTGAACTAAATACAACAAACATCCTGCTACAGTTTAATAATGAACCAATCCAGCAACAATGAAGGAAGAAACCAAGATGCTCCTGACTCTGGTAAAGGAGAGGACATGAAACACAGACTGCTCTCTGCAAATATCTAAGCTGCAGGTAACAATCTGTTGGTCATTTTCAAACCCAGAGACTGTAAACACTGAGCAGAAACACAGAGTTCACCCCAGAAGATCTACATGTGCAGCTAAGAAGTGACTTTAGGTTTAAACTTTAGTGTTTTATACAAATAAAATTAAATGTCTCATTTTTCCTCTGACTGACCCACTCGTGCTGCCCTCCTGTGGTCATGGCTGCAGACATGCCACAGTCTTCAGGCTTCCCCCCTGAAGCCCACCTCTCATAGCACACTACATAATCAGTGACCCAAAGCCACAAACGAGCAGCACAACCGTAGTACAGTCCCAGCCACACGAAAGGACTCGAGGCGTTTTTGGCTCTTTCCTGGACCCATCGCTGCTCCTCAGGGTTGCTGATTGTAACCAGGTCATGGTGTGTCTGTCTGCAGTAATTCAAGGCTTCCTCCCAGGTTTTGTTTTCCCTGATCAGAATAAGATTATCTGCCATAAAATCAGAGAAAACATTAAATCAGTAAAATCTGGACTTCAAGTCTCTGGATGTTTGGTCCAGTTTCACTGGAAGAACAAAAGAAAACATTTCAGTGATTCTTCAGACGAATCAGTCACTCTACAGAGAAATCTCTGTTCCAACCATCAGCTAAACATCTTCACCTCTGACAGAAGTTCAACATACAGTGGGGCAAAAAAGTATTTAGTCAGCCACCGATTGTGCAAGTTCCCCCACCTAAAATGATGACAGAGGTCAGTAATTTGCACCAGAGGTACACTTCAACTGTGAGAGACAGAATGTGAAAAAAAATCCATGAATCCACATGGTAGGATTTGTAAAGAATTTATTCGTAAATCAGGGTGGAAAATAAGTATTTGGTCAATAACAAAAATACAACTCAATACTTTGTAACATAACCTTTGTTGGCAATAACAGAGGTCAAACGTTTACTATAGGTCTTTACCAGGTTTGCACACACAGTAGCTGGTATTTTGGCCCATTCCTCCATGCAGATCTTCTCGAGAGCAGTGATGTTTTGGGGCTGTCGCCGAGCAACACGGACTTTCAACTCCCGCCACAGATTTTCTATGGGGTTGAGGTCTGGAGACTGGCTAGGCCACTCCAGGACTTTCAAATGCTTCTTACGGAGCCACTCCTTTGTTGCCCGGGCGGTGTGTTTTGGATCATTGTCATGTTGGAAGACCCAGCCTCGTTTCATCTTCAAAGTTCTCACTGATGGAAGGAGGTTTTGGCTCAAAATCTCACGATACATGGCCCCATTCATTCTGTCCTTAACACGGATCAGTCGCCCTGTCCCCTTGGCAGAAAAACAGCCCCATAGCATGATGTTTCCACCCCCATGCTTCACAGTAGGTATGGTGTTCTTGGGATGCAACTCAGTATTCTTCTTCCTCCAAACACGACGAGTTGAGTTTATACCAAAAAGTTCTACTTTGGTTTCATCTGACCACATGACATTCTCCCAATCCTCTGCTGTATCATCCATGTGCTCTCTGGCAAACTTCAGACGGGCCTGGACATGCACTGGCTTCAGCAGCGGAACACGTCTGGCACTGCGGGATTTGATTCCCTGCTGTTGTAGTGTGTTACTGATGGTGACCTTTGTTACTTTGGTCCCAGCTCTCTGCAGGTCATTCACCAGGTCCCCCCGTGTGGTTCTGGCATCTTTGCTCACCGTTCTCATGATCATTTTGACCCCACGGGATGAGATCTTGCGTGGAGCCCCAGATCGAGGGAGATTATCAGTGGTCTTGTATGTCTTCCATTTTCTGATGATTGCTCCCACAGTTGATTTTTTCACACCAAGCTGCTTGCCTATTGTAGATTCACTCTTCCCAGTCTGGTGCAGGTCTACAATACTTTTCCTGGTGTCCTTCGAAAGCTCTTTGGTCTTGGCCATGGCGGAGTTTGGGGTCTGACTGTTTGAGGCTGTGGACAGGTGTCTTTTATACAGATGATGAGTTCAAACAGGTGCCATTCATTCATTCATTCATTCTCTGGGGACATCTCAGGCCCTCCAAGGTTTGGAGGCCTATCTCCACCCACCACCACTTCCCCTGCCAGTGGCGGACTCCCTCAGGTGTCGGTGCGTTGGTGGTTCTTTGTGTCTGGGGGTGGGCGTCCGGGTACACACCGGCTCACTCCTTGGCGGCCGCTTATCGGGGCCTGGAGCCTGGGGCTCGCTCGGGCCACTCCGGAGGTGGGGTGCCCCCGGCCTCTCGGCCTGGGGCTCGGTCACTCAGGCACAGCTGGCTGCCGGCGGAGCTCACGGGCGCGTCACTGCAACTCCCCCTGGCTTCTGCTCCGCGGCTGCTGAGTGAGCCCTCATCTGGGGCTCTCCTCAGCTCTTACTGGGACAGTGGCGCGGCTGCCCCTCTGTGGGTCTTCCTTGGTCTCTTGTGTTCTGGGGGCCTCTGGATGTCTGGAGTCTTGATCTCCTCCATACCTGCTTCATGCCCTGGAGGACGGGGCTATGGCTCCCCACACTTCCTAGCAGATCGTTACATGGAGAAACCTTTGGAATGCAAGCATGCTGATCCACACAGGTATGCACACAGGTGTACACATGGGTATTCACAGACGCGGACTACAGCTTTCTTGGCTGCTGCCTCAAAGCACATTGTGCGCTGTCTATCTTGCGTGCTGCACAATATCGTTTATTATTTAGTAACTATTGATATCTATGACTAGCTAGTTTATTGTGATGGTGCTTTGTTTTCTCTATTATTATGTTGCTCTTTGTTGTTTGCTGTCTCCTCTGTTTGTTTGTTTTTTGTTTGTTTTTTCTTTCTCCATACAGGTGACCCAGGAGTTGTTTTTTTTTTTGTTTTTTTTCTCTCTCTTCCCCCCCCTTCTCACCGTCTCTTCTCCCCTTTGGTTTTCTCTCTTTCTCTCCCCCTCTTTCTCTCATTCATCCCCCCTGTCCTATTTATTAAAAAAAAAAAAAAAAAAAAGACAAAGGATGAACTGAAGCTCTGCCATCACGTAATGTCGCATACTGCTGTTTCTGATGTCAGAAAAAAAACAAAAAACAAAAAAAAAAAACCAGGTGCCATTCATACAGGTAACGAGTGGGGGACAGAAAAGCTTCTTACAGAAGACGTTACAGGTCTGTGAGAGCCAGAGATTTTCCTTGTTTGAGGTGACCAAATACTTATTTTCCACCCTGATTTACGAATAAATTCTTTACAAATCCTACCATGTGGATTCATGGATTTTTTTTCACATTCTGTCTCTCACAGTTGAAGTGTACCTCTGGTGCAAATTACTGACCTCTGTCATCATTTTAAGTGGGGGAACTTGCACAATCGGTGGCTGACTAAATACTTTTTTGCCCCACTGTACATGCACAAATAAGTGGCTGAAGAAACACACTGACCTAAATCCTCTCAGTGACTCCAGCAGTTCATCTGTTGGACAAACAGCTGAGATAAATCTGTGTAAACTCACCATCATAGCAGAAGAAAGACTTTCTTTGGTCACATCCAGCAGAGCTCCATCTTCCCGATCTCCCTAACAGAGTCGTAGCACATTTCCTGTTGTTTAGTCCATCATTAAATGAGTCCATGTCCCAGTATCTGAAGGAGAAGTTACTCCCATCTGACCACCTCCAGCTGTCTCTGAACAGGCCGATCCACGAGTTCACCTTAGGGGCTTTAGACTTCAGCAGCTTCTTAAACTCTTCACTGTATATCTGATCGAGTCCACTGGCCAGGTCAGTGTGATGCTGTCTGCAGTAGTTCTGAGCCTGAGTCCATGTCTTCTTCGCCATAATCAAATGAAAGGTTTTGTTGTCTTTCATTGTTTCTGTCAACAGAAAAACAAAAAAACATCTTTATCAACTAATTAGTCTTTTTCTTTCTCAGCAAAAACAAACATTTTATTGTCTCTATATCTATTCAAACTTTCTTATCTTGTAACAGTTTTTATTCATTATTAGGAAAAGCATAAAAACATAACAAAACAGACAAACAAGAAATGAAAAAAACACCCAAAGGAAATTACATACATTAAAGTGATTACATACCTTTACATATGAAAATAGGGGAGGGGGGGATTTAAAAAAAAAAATAAAAAAATAAAAAATATATTTTTCATCCATTTACCCACAGATTCGGAAAAAAGAGTGAACTGTTGTCCTTTACGCTCACTTCCTATTTACCTATTGTCCTATTGAGGGCATCTTAAAAGCAAGAGGGTAGGCCGAGAAGAAAATAGCCGGATCCCCTTGGATCTGATTCTTAAAAATATTACTTAGTTCTTGAGATGTGAATCTCGCAAATCTTTTGATGAGTTTTCATTCCCAAAAGTAATGAAAAAAGGTTTCTTTCTGACATTGACTACAGAAGGGGGAAATATGAGGTGTGATCTTATGCAAAACATAGCATCTATGTATAGGCAGAATAGGATTTTGTATTGGGTTTCTCGCAAGCAGTTGCAAGTAAAAGTGGATCTAACTATGTTAATGGATCCTTTCCACTCCTCTTTGGTATCTTGAATATTAAGATCTCTCTCCCATTTATGAATAGCGCTCAGTGTGCTGCTACTGAGAGTATATAGAAGAGAATAAAAAGCGGAAATGAAATGGGTTCTGTCTTTTCGCTTAATGAGAAATGTCTCCATATCAGCATATAAAATGATTTCTGAACACTGTGGAGTTTTGGAATGAACAAAATTACGAACCTGAAGAAAGCCAAAAAATGGTCTCTAGGAATATTAAAATCTGACTGTAATTGCTCAAAGTTCATCAGTGTGTTGTTTTGAAACAAGTCGCCAGTTACCCTTCATCCGTTTTTATGCCACATATGCAAATTCCCTGCTGACTCAGCCTCAGGATGTCCAAAGGCAAGAATAAAGCGCACCCAAAGGGAAGCGCATCAGTGGTCATGTGCGCATCACGCAGAGGCAGAGCGAGAGGCAAAAGGCGGCAGAGCATGACAGGGCGGACGTGGCTCAAGAGTTGGCAGTTTGTCTTGTAATAGGAAGGTTGCCGGTTCGAGCCCCGGCTCGTCGTGTCCTTGGGTAAAACACTTCACCTACCGCCTACTAGTGGCGGCCAGAGGGGCCGATGGCGTGATATGGCAGCCTCGCTTCTGTCAGTCTGCCCCAGGGCAGCTGTGGCTAAAACAGTAGCTGCCTCCACCAGTGTGTGACAGTGAGTGAATAGTGGAATTGTACAGCGCTTTGAGGGTCTCGAAAAGCGCTATATAAATGTAATCTATTATTAGTTGTAACCCTTAATTACGCGTGCGTTAATGAACCTGTAAGTGTTATTACCTTTGACAAGTTAACTGGTATGATAATAGCTATAGTTGTTTGTGCCACAGACTGTGCCCGTTAAAGCTATTTAGCCAACTTGTGATTTTACACTGACCCCTTGTGGACATTGTAAAATGTTGCTGTGTCTGAGTAGATGTTGTGTTATGATTGTTTCTTAGTTATCTTTGGCCCTACTAGCTATAGTATTACCTGTTTCTCATATATATATACTGCATCTGCTACAACTATAAGTTCACATCTGGCTGCATCACATTTGGTTTAAACATGTTAAGCTCTGATGTAACCAATTCCTCTATGGAGCTTAATTAAAGTCCTGCACTGCTGCAGTCTTTCAGACCGAAGACTTAGGCCAGACTTGTATACCCAGCACTTCCAGTATATATATTCTACACCATGCATCGAACATACTGCAAGACATTCCTGGAACAAAGTCTTTGTTTCTCAATAAAGGAGTCACGAATGAAGTGCAGTCTTCTCTACCCAACCTGTTATGCATTTCCATCCAAACCCTTATTGTATCATAAATAATTGGGAATACTCTTAATCTCAGTTTGTAATTTGTTTTGTCACAGACAGCTAAGCTCCAAAGGGAAGAAGGTGAAGTAGACCAAGAGTCTAGGTGGGAATGAGAATTTAGATAAGCATGTAGCCACTCCCATAAAACACAGCCATGACATGCCCAATTATAAAAACTTTAATTTGGTAACCCTAAGCCTCCCCTATCTGTAGGCAGCTGTAAAATTCTAATTCCTAATCTAGGTTTCTTGCCATGCCAGATACATTTTAAAAAGACTTCTTCTATATCACAAGAAACTTTCTGGGTTATCCATAGAGGTAACCTTTGTAGGGGATATAATAAACGCGGGACAATATTCATTTTTATTAGGCTCATAAGAGAAAGAGGCCATTTTTGCCATCTATCTAAATCTTCATAAATTTTAATTTTTTAAAACTGGTGATAAGTTCAGTTTTCATAAGTCTTTAAGAACTGGTGTAATGTTTAGCCCAAGGTATGTGAAGCCACTGGGGGAACATTGAAAGGGATTAGAAATATCTGGCAAAGAGTTAATCTGATCACCAGCGGCAAGACTTCTGATTTCCCAAAATTAATTCTGTAACCAGAGAATGAGCTGAACTCATATATAATGGGCATAATGGCTGGTATTGGTAGTTCTGGTTTTGAAAGGAACAACAGAATAACATCAGCAATGCTATCTTATGATTTGTTTCACCCACTGTTGTACTGTGCACATCTTGGTGCTGGCAAATGGCCTCAGCTAGAGGTTCAAGTGCTAATGCAAAGAGGAGATGGGACAGAGGACAGCCCTGCCTCGTAGCTCTTTGCAGTGGAAACACTGATGATTGTACATCCTTAGTTATAACACAAGCTTCTGGAAGTTTGTGGACAGCTAATTTGTCTCATTCTTCAAACTGTCTCTTTCAGGAACATCTGATACAACACAGATTATAAACTAGATTATAACATTATTAAATATTTTATTATATCACTGTCCACATATCCTCACCGTCATAGCAGATGAACTGAGATGTGTGAGTACATGGGTAATCAGCCCATTTGTCTTCTATTATCACACAGTTCTCAGGGGTGCCACCATAATCATTTGGCTCTGTATCTCCCCAACAGGTCTTATTTTCAGTGTATCTCACCCCCGGCAGAGACCAGTGCCACGTCCTGTTGTCTCCTGGCTCGCTGTACAGTCCAATCCAGGCTTGTGTTTGACTCTGTGCAGAGTCTTGAAGTCTTCTCATGTCTGTCAGGTCAAACACTTTGGCCAGGTCTGTGTAGTTCTCTCTGCAGTATGCCCGTGCTTCATCCCAGCTCATCTCTTCTTTAATAAAGTGGTACTCATACAGCTGACATGTGATGAAGACACACTGACCTGAAACAGAAGAAATACTGTTGAATATCTGCTGATACAAGCAGGAAACTCATGTTCCCATCAAACTGTCCAGTTTACAGGTCAATCCTGGATTTTCTCAGTAAGAGTTCATTTGTTTAATGAGTCCTGATCAAACTAAAGGATTTCAGGTGGAAACAATCAGGAGCCCTGGTAAAATGATCACTCACCCATCAGAAGAAGCAGAAACAGACTCCACTGCATCGTCGCTCTGTCACATGAAAATGACTTTTCTGTCATTTGGAGGAAACAATGAATCCAGCAGCTCTTCAGTGTTTGATGGACACGCAGCACTTTATATTAAACACAGATATCTAGTTTGTCACACACTGCTGTAAGAAATATATGATTGTTCTTAATAAATGATCATCTGTTTAAAATTGTCCATGAAGAAAAAGCAAAAGTTCAAATGTGGTCCACACAGCACCTCTGTACACATGAACTGAGCCTGCAGGTTTGAATCTGGTTCTTCTCTGGTGTTCATGCAGACAGCTGTGCAGTAAATAACCATCTGTACTAACACACTCTCTCTCTGTACTCAGTATTTCAATATGAACAAACAGTTTTTACCCCTGACTCAAAGACACACTGTTAATATGAGTTATATACAGACTCATTTACATATTCCTATGGAAAGAAGAAAGAAGAAACACTGGACTGTCCAACAAGCAGAAAGAGGAAGTTTCTAATATCCAAATATGACAGCAGAGGTGCACCTGAACAGGCCACCGCTCTGTGACAGAAACATGAATATGAGTCTGTTGATTTTTGAGAATATAAACATAACGCTGCCTGTACTGATGAATATTTCTGGATCGCTCTGACGCTGACATGATCTTAAAAACCTGTCAAAGACTTTTTGCATGTCCTGACGCAGCAGTCAATCCTGTTCAAGCTCGCCCTCCAAATTCACCCATCATCAGGTTGTCGTCCATCGTTGAGTTTGTAGAGCTCAATAAATGTCTGTCAGTGCTGATTATTCAAACTGTGTTTAAAATTCATTCATTGTCAAAAATATCTCCTCTGGATATGCAATTGTTTTTAATACAGTGGCTTGCAAAAGTATTCGGCCCCCTTGAACTTTTCCACATTATTATTATTATTATTATCACAGTATTTCAATATTAAGATACAGACTTCCCCCCCATGACACAAAGACACAGTGTAGATATGAGGTTATGAAAGGACTTGTTTATATTTCACCATGGAAAAGGAAAACAAAGGAAAACAATGAACTTTGGACTGCCTAACAAGCAGAAATAGGAAGTGTGATTATAATGTCTAAATATAACTTTTTACTGTTCGTTCAACATTTTTATATGTGATGCTGGTGGAGGGGAAAGCTGTGACAGCAGCCTATGACTCGATTTTACATCTCAGGTTTTAGATACCAGTCCCTACATTTGAAAATTAAGCATGTATGAAAGTACATGTCAATATCACATTTGGTTTTCAGTAAATTCTGAAGAAATAATTAAATTATCAACCTTTCCTTCTAACTTTATATTACATCATTGAAAGAGTCTCCACTCTTACACCTGTAGGTGTAACTAGACTGCAGAGTCCTGGCACTTAACACTGAGGACCCCCTTTCCTTGGGGTGGACCAGTTTTTGGCACAGCATGCTTTCGGTTTAAAACCCACTCATACAAACTTAAAGAAGCTTGGAAAGGACCTCTTTGAGTTTCTTGAAGATGTTTCACTTCTCATCAGATGACGTTTCTCCGGACCCTGCAACCTTTCGAGTAAATTTATTTCTGATGGTTCACAGTAAAGCCTTGCAGGAACACAGGTTTTGATTGTCAGGTCCCAGGACCCTGAGACTGGACGTCTGTTATTTACACTAAAATGGATTAATACTCGGGTTTTTACCTTTACTGTTTCTCAAAGGGTTAAAAGTGATGAGGATTTAGACTTTAGCTGCAGGATATTTTATTCAAGCCATTTAGGACGAGCAAAGCAAAAGAAAAAGCGAATAAATAAAAGTCACAGTTTAATAAATCACCTGAATTACACTAATCAACTTAATCTACTTTGAGCTGATGTTGATTTTGTTCTTATTTATGGAGGAGGAAGGCTGAAGAAGATAAAGCACAACAGGATCCAAGGATGTTCTTATCTCTGTGTTGATGATATTTGACTAGTTGATGATAGTCACCCAACAGGAAAGCAAGTGTGATGTAACCCCCAAATCCTCCTGAATTAATCGTCTAGTGTGGCAACAATGAACAGAGAAAAAGCCAAAAATACTAAATCAATTTGCAGGTTCACAGTTTGGGCTGCGGTTGATTGCTCTGCCATCATCTTACATTTAGTTTTAGTTAACTAAAAGAAAGATTATGATCACGGTAGAGTAAACACAGGAGAAGATTAGACACCGAGGTAGGGACAAACCACGATCACTCAGAACTGAAGGGTATTAAACTTCATGAAAGAACTAAGAACCTCAGAGCTGGAAACTAAACAATCCCATAAGAAGTCCTATGTACACTAAAACCAGACATAAACCTCTCAAAGAATCTAACCCAACTGAGAATATCATCAACAGACAGTCCAAAACATAAACCTGGCTAACTGACCCAGGGCTGTAACAGCAGGTCTTTGTGATTTGTTTTCCACCTTTTCAGAGCTACAGGCTGAAGTTTCTGGCCATTCTTCTTTACATAATCTCTCCAGTTCAGTCAGTTCGGATGGAGAGTGTTGGTCTTCCCACAGTTTTTCAGCAGTATTATAATCTGGACTTTGACTGGGCTGTTCTAACACATGAATATACTCTGATCTGAAAGCACTCCATTGGAGTTCTAGTTCTATTAGGGTCATTTTCCTGTTGGAAGGTGAACCTCTACCACAGTCTGCAGTCTTTTGCAGCCTCTACAGGTTTGTTTTCAGTATATTTATCTCCAC
This sequence comes from Simochromis diagramma, assembly GCF_900408965.1. Taxonomy (NCBI): domain Eukaryota; kingdom Metazoa; phylum Chordata; class Actinopteri; order Cichliformes; family Cichlidae; genus Simochromis; species Simochromis diagramma. The sequence goes on along the minus strand of NW_024387104.1, from coordinate 109,401 downwards.
CCTTCCTCCCATCAGCTCTGAGCACCAGCCCTGTCCCTGCTGAAGAAATGCTGCCACCACCATGCTCCACTGTGGGGATAGTGAGGTCAGGTTCCTGTGGAGTGTTAGGTTTCCACCACTCGTAGTGTTTTGCATATAGGCCATGAAGTTCATTTATGGTTTGACCAGACCATCTTCTGCAGAGCAAAGGAGTGTGACTGCAAATGCATGCCAAACATTTCAGACTTTTATATGTAAAACCCTTTGAACACCATGGATAATTTTCCTTCCACTTCACAATCCTGAGATAATTTATGATGGTCTATCACACATTTAAACACAATTAAGGTTGTGGTGGTAACATAATCAATATGTACAAGTTTAAAGGGTATAAACACCTTTTCACTGAACACGTTGAGCTATATAGCATGTCCAGAACATTTAAAATACTATTTAATGTAACCATATAAGGAGGTAATTAAAAAAAAGTCAGTGTGGCATGAATGAGGCATGGCCGGTCCACATGTCGGATTTCAGAACCATTTTATTTGACGCAGTGGCAGGTAACGAGCTACCAGCCACACATACTTCACACCACAACAACTCCCCACAACCCTACTTCCCCTTATTTAAGTCGGCGGGCGCAATTGCATATGTCGCGCAGGTGCATCAGCCTTCTCTGTGAGAGAGGGAGTCGACCGCCGACCACCAGTTCAGCTCGCAAACAGCATTTTTTCTGTACTAAATGTTTCTGTATTAAAGGTGATGTTTCAAACATTGCTCACATAAGTTATCATTTTAAGATCATTTAATTTAGTTTGTGAGCAATGCTTCGTTCAGGTTTCCCCTCCAGCCAAAATCCTTCAAAAAAAGAAGAAGAAAAACTGTGAATGCATTCTACACATCACCCTGCTGTTCCCACAAACCTACAATAAAACTTTATTCAGACCACTTCACTGTCTCACCGTATGAATCAGTGATGCTGCTCACACTCAGTGTCTGAGTCAGTCAAAGTGTTCCTGTTTGCACTGCAAAAAGTTTCCATTTCATGTGAACAAAGTTCATGTAACACTAATAAAGACTTGACCTTTGCATGTATGTAATGAATGGAAGGTGAGCGTGAGAAGTCAGTGAGTCATGCAGATTTCAGTGTTTCTGCTTTCAGCACCTTGATAATTTGTTTGTTGATGCAAAATAGATTGAATCAATCGCATATCTGTGCTGTTTTAAGGAAACAAACATTAGATATGATCAACAGCAGAGACAACCACGCACGAGAGCCGGCTCATTTTAATGACTACATCTGAGCACCAACATGTCACAGCAGCCGTTTCAACAGGAAAAACTTTCCTTATTTCTCATTTCTGCTCTGTTAAAATGCAGATGCTTAATTTATGAAATTATTAACACATAGCTGGTATTTCATAGGTTGCACATCCTTAAGTGTGCTTCCTAACATGGATATGACTGGAAGGTGGGCCCACTCCACAGGTGCTGATGTAATTGTTGTTTCTGAAACTTGGCTGTCCAAATCTAGGCCTTAACTATTAATCTGCTTGGAAATCAGTCTTTGACTGTGGTTGTCTGCTTCCCCGCAGCAAGTTACCTTCTCTGGGTAAACATTTATCTGAACTGCATCTTAATGAAATCATCCTGGTAGGTGATTTTAACAGGGACTGGCTTTCTTCTTTGTCTGGAGTTTAAAAAAATCTCATTTAAATTATTCAAAGCCCTACGAGCTTTAATCTCAAATCACCAGATAAATGTTCTCTTACTGGCCCTTTTTTTCCTAACTAACAACCTGAGTGATCACTGCGCAATTAATGCGAGAAACACAGAAATCTCATGCTCCAAGCCTGGCATCATCACAAAAAGAAATTTAAAGCTTTTCAGTGAGCAAGCTTTTCTTCAAAACTTATACAGTTTTAGCTGGGGTCGTATTAAACATGACCGACAATGTCAATTTACAATGGGAATATTTATAGGAGAGTTTTATCTACTTTGTGAACAAGAATGCCCATTTTTGCCAGGTCAGAGTGAAAGGTCGGGTTAGTTGCTGACTGCAAAGATACAGACATGAAACATAAAAAGGATGGGAAACCTAAAACTCAAACCATACGAGGAATAAAAGACCCTGGTGGATTGTCTGCTCACACTCTAACATAAAGCAAGAGGAGACAACGACTACATACACAGAGAAGGGTGATAAGGGGAAGTGGAGACAGCTGGAGGGGAGAATGAGACACAGGTGGGCAAAATGATGGCAGACAAGACAAAAGAAGGAAAATATGAATGGACTACAAACGGAGGACTTGACATGAGAGGACCGATCACTGAGGAATGAATTAACTGTAACACAACTGAGAACAGGAAGCAAAACTAAACACCCCAAAGAATACATAACATAAAACATTAAACAAAGCTTGGGTCACAAATATTGAATGAAATAAAGAGAAAAACAAAATCCAGAACTCAGACTGGACCTAGAACCACGTGGCATATGTTGTTGTTGTTTTCCTGTAAAGCACTTTGAGCTGCAATGTGTTAGATAAATAAAGTTCTGTTTGAGTGGTTTTTGCATACAGTATATTTTTGCTCTATTTGAATATTAAAATGCTGAACTTTCAGGCATCTGTGACAGGAGCTAGCTTTGTTCCCACCACAGGTTTACTCAGAGACAGACACCTGCTGAAACACTGTTACATCCCCCAGGAGGATGTTGGTTTTCTTCTTTGAACTAATTCCTTGTTAGGTAGGTTATGGTTATAGGTTGTATATTTTGTTTTCTTAGTGTTAGGTAAGTTCCTTTTATTTCATATCAGGGATGTTTGGTTTGTTATGTTGGCCTTGGCTCTCCCTAAAGTTAATCCTTAGTCTGAACTAGAACTCAACCAGAATTTCTAGCAAGAAATAAACCTTTTAACTTACCATCTCGGTTCCTCCTTCAGTATTTACCTTTATGGTAGTTCCTTGTAACCCCTAGACTAGCCTGGGGACGTAACACACTGACAAACGTCAGGAACAGAGGTCATACAGAGGTCATAGGGCATGAGAGCTGCACCGGCAAGTGAATAACTGAGATAAACAGAGAAGAATCCATTTATTCTGAGATTAAACTAACTGAAACTTATACATAGACAAAAAGAGGGATGCGGGAGGGTATTTTATAAAGTTATATCTTAATGTGGTGCTTTTATTATTTTAGAAAAACAGCTACAGGACCGGGGGCAGTCTGTCTCCACCCCAGGGAAACGGGAACATCTCCTAGGTCTGGGTACCATCACCCTTCTGGGGGTGGTTGTGCCTGGACCTGGGGTATAGAGTTTGTTTGGGGAGTGTGATTGTGTGTACAGTGTCCATTTATGTTTGTCTCCACATTGGGCGAGTGCTGAGTATTTGTATAAGTGTTAATGAGGGTGGGGATGTATGTTTGTGTCTGTGTCCATATGTCATGTCGAGTCTTAGACTCCATGTCTGGGAGCATCTCAGCCCACCACACTCACTGCCAGTGGCTGATGCTTTTGGACCTTGGTGCATTGGTGGTTCTCACTGTCCAGGCCTGGGCGCTCAGGTATGTACTCTCTGAGGCTGCTTGACGAGGCCTGGCACCCATGGCTCATTTGGACCCCATCCGGGGGGGGTATAGAGCCCTCGGGCCCCTGGTCCTGGGGATCGGTCCACTGTGGCTGGCTGCTGGCAGAGCCTGTGTCACTACAGCCCCCTGTGGCTTCTGCACCACAGTTTCTGGGTGATCCCATGTCTGGGGCTCTCCTCAGCTCTTCCCAGGAGGGTGTCATGGTTGCCCCTCCGATGGTCCTCCTTGGACTCTTGAACTCTGGGGCCTGGATCTCCTCCATGCCTGCTTCATGACCTGGGGGACGGGGCTATAGCTCCCCACACCCTCTATCAGATAGTTGCATGGAGAAACCTTTGAAAACAAGCGCGCTGATCCACACAGGTGTGCACACGGGTGTTCACTGTTCATGGACACAAACTACACCTTTCTTGGCTGCTACCTCAAAGCACATTGTGCGCTGTCAGTCCTGCGTGCTGCACAACGTCATTCAATTTTAGTATTTACTGCTACTAACATTTATTTAGGTTGTGCGACATATATATATCGCACAACCTAAATAATTATTTTTATATATATATAAAAATAAAAAACAGCTCTGTGGTTTAACAGTTTATTCAACAACAGTGAATTCCATTAACAACACTTCATGACTTCTCTGTATTATTACTTTATATATCCATCACCACATTTTAACCACAACATCAATATAATAAAACTTACACATTATATATTTTCTGTGTATACATGCTTTTTCTACAGAGAAATTCACTTTCTGTTGATGTAGGAAAATAAAAATTATGTTAAATAAAACCGCACTATGAAAAAATAAATTTCCCACAATCCCTCTAAAGAGCCCTTTCACAATGCACAACCATGAACCTGCTGAGGAGATAAGAAGCTGTTGGTGCTGTTTACAGTGCTTTTAATGTTTAGAACAGAAGAAATTAAACTTATTATCATCAGGCTTACTGATCCACTTCTGCTCTCCTGCTCTATTTATGGCTCCAGACATGTCACAGACGTCAACTTTGCTGTTGGAGTCCCAGTTCTTATATCCAATGACCTCATCAGTGACCCAGAACCAGAAGCCCAGAGTGCAGGTGTAGCGCAGCCCCAGCCAGACAAAAGGAGTGGAGGCGTTTTTTGCTTGTTCCTGGAGCCACACCTGCTCCTGGCGGTTGGTGATGGAAACCAGATCCTGGTGTTTCTCTCTGCAGTAATAAAGGGCTTCCTCCCAGGTTTTGTTTTCTTGGATCAGGATCACGTTATCTGTCACCACAAAACCCAAAGAGCTCTGAGTCTTTGCTGTGCTTTATGAACAATGACAGACATGAACCGTCCACACTTACAGAAACAAGACAAACAGGCACAAACATTTGGACAGTTACACCTGTGACTGTGTAGGTGAACAGCTCTAATGAACATTTGAGGAAGAACAATGAGAAAAGACAGAAAGCTTTGTTAGGAGGGAGGAAGGTAATGACATGGATGATGAAGACAGTTTACATTTATAAAATATCTGTAGGTCTACACTGAGTCAGTCACTGGATAAATACAGTAAATTGGTTCTGTGGTTCATAATTTTCCTCTGTTTTAATAAACAGTGTGGTTAAATTGTACATCTCAGCGGAAGCCAACCCAGATACAAACAGAAAACTGACCTAAATCCTCTCAGTGACTCCAGCAGTTCATCTGTTGGACAAACAGCTGAGATAAATCTGTGTAAACTCACCATCATAGCAGAAGAAAGGCTTTCTGTGGTCACATCCAGCAGAGCTCCATCTTCCTGATCTCTCTAACAGAGTCGTAGCACATGTCCTGTTGTTTAGTCCATCATTAAATGAGTCCATGTCCCAGTATCTGAAAGAGAAGTTACTCCCATCTGACCACCTCCAGCTGTCTCTGAACAGGCCGATCCACAAGTATTTAGAGTTCTGCAGCATCTTAAACTCTTCACTGTATATCTGATCGAGTCCACTGGCCAGGTCAGTGTGATGCTGTCTGCAGTAGCTCTGAGCCTGAGTCCAGGTCACAGACGTCTCATTCAAATGAAAGGTTTTGTTGTTTTTCATTGTTTCTGTCGAGTCAACAGAAAAACACAAAAACATCTTTATCAGCTAATTTGTCTCATTCTTCAAACTGTCTCTTTCAGGAACATGTGATATAACTCAGATTATAAACTACATTATAACATTATTAAATATTGTATTATCATATTACTGTCCACATATTCTCACCATCATAGCAGATGAACTGAAATGTGTCACTACATTGAACATCTGCCCACTTGTCTCCTGTCCTCACACAGTTCTCAGGGTATTTCCTATCATTTGGTTCTCCATCTCTCCAACAGGTCTTATTTTCAGTGTATCTCACCCCCGGCAGAGACCAGTGCCACGTCCTGTTGTCTCCTATTGTGATGTTGTACAGTCCAATCCAGGCTTGTGTTTGACTCTGTGCAGAGTCTTGAAGTCTTCTCATGTCTGTCAGGTCAAACACTTTGGCCAGGTCTGTGTAGTTCTCTCTGCAGTATGCCCGTGCTTCATCCCAGCTCATCTCTTCTTTAATAAAGTGGTACTCATACAGCTGACATGTGATGAAGACACACTGACCTGAAACAGAAGAAATACTGTTGGATATCTGCTGATACAAGCAGGAAACTCATGTTCCATCAAACTGTCCAGTTTACAGGTCAATCCTTGATTTTCTCAGTAAGAGTTCATTTGTTTAATGAGTCCTGATCAAACTAAAGGGTTTCAGGTGGAAACAATCAGGAGCCCTGGTAAAATGATCACTCACCCATCAGCAGAAGCAGAAACAGACTCCACTGCATCGTCGCTCTGTCACATGAAAATGACTTTTCTGTCATTTGGAGGAAACAATGAATCCAGCAGCTCTTCAGTGTTTGATGGACACGCAGCACTTTATATTAAACACAGATATCTAGTTTGTCACACACTGCTGTAAGAAATATATGATTGTTCTTAATAAATGATCATCTGTTTAAAATTGTCCATGAAGAAAGAAGCAACAGTTCAAATGTGGTCCACACAGCACCTCTGTACACAGACATGAAATGAGCCTGCAGGTTTGAATCTGGTTCTTCTCTGGTGTTCATGCAGACAGCTGTGCAGTAAATAACCATCTGTACTAACACACTCTCTCTTTGTACTCAGTATTTCAATATGAAAATATAGAGTTGTTCCCACTGACTCAAAGACAGTGTACGTATGAGTTATATAGGGACTCATTTACATTAAGCTAAAAAAAGGAACACTGGACTGACAAACAAGCAGAAACAGGAAGTTTCCTTCTAATATTTGAACGACTTCCTTGTTTAACATTTCTTGATCTGGTCCAGTGGCTTTGACAGCAAAGGTTACGCCTGTGCACTTGTATGACAGAAACAAACTCCCTTTGCGGATAGTGTTTTCTTTTTTTTCTGAAGAAACACCTAAATATGGGTTTTCTCTGAGCTTTTAGTAACTCTGGTTAAATAAATATGATTCTACTTACCTGAGAAATCAAATTAATTCTATTTTTGTTTTATTCTCAGTCAGAGATTTGTCTGATCCCCGCAAAGTTAGCTCATGTACCCCGCAAAATTTAATACAGTCTAGAATCCGTGATGGTAAATGCCAGATTTCTGCCAGCTCGTTGTGTCTCTGTAAAGTAGGGGTGGGTTTTGATAATCAATTTATTATTAAAATCGATTCCAGCTTGGATAACGTGATATCGATTCATTAAAATCCTGAATTGATTTTTAAATATAAATTTATTTTGCCCGAAATGCCAGAATTTCAGGTTAAACCTCACAAAATTTTTTTAAACCACCAAACAGCTAAAAGTGTAAATGAGAGCAGGAACACGGATTCTGCACAAAGACATAAACACAAAGCTCGACCCGCCGACGGATCAGAATCAGTGAGACGTCGCCTTTATCACCCGACGGCACGGACACGGTCGGGGCTGAAAGCCAACAGCTCGCTGATTCTGATGTTTCGGGGGTCTGCGCTGTGTGCTTACATCTGTTTTGTATAGGCTCTGATTGGATAGTTAAATTCGTGATTGACATGACATTGGCCAATCAGATGAAAGGAAGAAAAATAGGGTGTCAGAATTCGTATTTGTAACTTGAAACTTGAGTGCAGAGTTTCACACGTATTTTTTGGCTAAGTCCACACACAAATCTTTTTACACATACAAATCCTGATTTACAAGTACAAAATATTTATGACCACAATTTGAGCCCATAGTTTTGCGCTAGATTCTGAAGCTGCAGGTTCTCTCCAAACAAAATTGACTGAACCAGCAGCAAAAGAAGATAACTACACTTCACATCATCATGAATTCCCTCTGACTTTTCTTGTCTTGCTTTCACCACGATAAAATCACACTTCATGCACATCTCTCTCTCTCAGTAAGAATAGTTTCACTGCAACTCCCCCTGGCTTCTGCTCCGCAGCTGCTGAGTGAGCCCTCATCTGGGACTCTCCTCAGCTCTTACTGGGACAGTGGTGCGGCTGCCCCTCTGTTGGTCTTCCTTGGTCTCTTGTGTTCTGGGGGCCTCTGGATGTCTGGAGTCTTGATCTCCTCCACACCTGCTTCACGCCCTGGAGGACGGGGCTGTGGCCCCCCCACACCCTCTAGCAGATTATTACATGAAGGAACCTTTTAAAAAAACAAAAAACAAGCGCGTTCATGCTCACAGGTGTACACACGGGTGATCACACCCACAAACTACACCCTTTTTGGCTCCTACCTCAAAGCACACTGTGTTCTGTTGATCTTATGTGCTGCACAATAATGTTTAATATTTAGTATTTACTGTCATATTCCCATATATCATTGTGATGTTGTTTATTCTATTACTCTTGTTCTCTTCTGCTTGTTTTCTTTTTTCTTTCTCAGCAGGTGATCCAGGTGATTGATATATGCATTTTTTTTTTTCTCTGCCCGTTCTGTTGGTTTTTGTCTTTTGCCCTTCTCCCCCGTCCCTCTTCTCAGCTGTTTCTCTTTCCCTCTTTCTTTCTCCCCTTCTTTCCCCCAGTCAAGTCTGTCCCGTATTCAGTAAGTGAAAATAAAATAAACAATAAAAGGTGAATCAAATGGACCATTACGGCAAGGCTGGGATGGTCAATTTGGTAAAGTAAATCCGTTGGGCATCTTTCTTTGCCTTTAGACAACAATTCTGATGGCAAAAGAGCCAAACGGGACAGGCAAAAAAGGAAAAAAAAAAAAAAAAAGTAAGAATAGTTTCTGAAAATCTCTGTTTTCTACATTATTTGTTTGCTTGTTACGCACAAGTCTACTGTTGTTTACGGCTCTGTCAGCCGCTGTTTATCTTTTACCTACTTCCAAAAAAAGCCTAATTTCTGCTGTTCAATAGGCTACTGAACAAATTTAATGTCAGGGACCCTGGGTCTGAGCGACCCAGGGTCCCTATTATATTATGTGTTTTTGGTGTTACTGTCCCTCGTTCTCCCTGCTTGCAGGTATGTGTGTATGGTAGTGATGGGATTTCCGGCTCTTTCGGCTCGGCTCACTAAAAAGAGCCGGCTCTTTCGGCTCCGAACCGGCTCGTCAGGTTGTTTTGTTGCTTTAATTAATTTATTATTAACAATAATATAAAATTATGCACAAAAGAAATTACTAATGCAAAAAAGTGGTTTTATTTATATATGTTTATATATAAATATATGCGGCGGCCCCCAGAGACAAAACACATACAAAGTCCAAAACACATTTCTAGCATGAACTGAACTTCAAAGCAGAGCTACTAGATCACTTAAATTACACAATTGAAAGCATGAAAGCATGTGTGTATTGTTTGTGTATTTATACACAAGCATTCATATATAGTCAAATAATTTAAAAAAAGTTCATTTACCTGTTACTACCACACACCAAATCGGTCGTTGGTACTTGCTGGCTTGTGTAGCCACCAGGTAACAAAAGCTCAACACTGCACCCAGCATCCTGGAGCAGTGCTGTTGTGTTTTGTACGTGTTTTGAGTTTGTATGTGCTTTGTCTGTAGGGGCCACCGTAAATATACTTTTATTTATTCACTCCACATAAAATGTAATAAATAAATCATATAATACAAAAATCAACTATTCACATTTCAACTTTTAACTATTAAAATTTTCAGCTTTTTCCTTTTACAAATTTAAAGTGAAACAACACAAAACACTGCAAACCACAACACAATTAAATATAAATTATAATATGAAAACAAAAAGAAGATGCACATTCTCTGTCATATGGGCCTGCATGAATAAACTTTCTGAATCCTTTATCATCTGCAACTGAAAATAGTTGTGGATGATTACTCTACCTTTCTAATTTTGAATACCTTACAGTGCAGATTTTGAGTTATTGCTTATAACTATTTTATGTTTCATATAGCACTATTATGAAAGCTATGATTGTAAGATTTAAAATAATAGTTCAACACTGAAATTCAATGCTTTTGTGTTGTTGACGGTTTGAAGTTTTATAGACAGGTATCAACAGAAAGAAGTAAAAAAGCAAGACCTACATAACCAGCCTTTTTGTGGGAATAATAAGTCAGGAATAATGTGTTGTCAGGACAGTTGGTTGTCCAGTTAGTATTGAGGTGAAGCTTTCTGTTTTAGTTTGTGAAAGTCATAACATAACTTGGTGTATTTAAACTGCCATTGCATCCCATGCTGTTTGTACTTAAATGCAGCATGTCTTTGTATGGTAGTTATTTACCATGTAAAATATTTAACACTTTCAAAATGTTTTCTCAAAGCCAACAAGCTTGGCTGTTGTTAAAGGTGTATTTGTCATGGTCTGGAGTCTGTGGACTACGTGTTTATGTTTACATTTATTAATATTCTGTGGATTTGTTTATGATTATCCCTAGTGTTGTGTGTCCTCTGTGCTCTCTTGTTCCACATTTAAAGTTCCTATGTTCTGTCTCCCAGTCTGTTAAGTTTGTCTGTCTAGAGTCCAGTCGGTGTGATTCCTGTTTTACTTTGAAGGTCTGCGTCTCATGTCAGTGTTTTTAGTTCTGCTTCCCTTGGTCTCATCATGTCTGATTTCTCCCAGCTGTGCTCTCCCGCTGTGTCTCATTCCCCTCGTTATTCCCCTGTGTATTTAAGCCCTGCGTTTTCTCATGTGTTGCTAGATTGTCTGTTTTGTGTATCCCTGCATGGTCCTGTATTTTCTCTCTGGGTCTCCAGTTAAGGTTTCAGGTTTGTTTTGTTCATTTATTCCAGTTTAGGCTTTGCTTAGTTTCCTCCTCGCCTTTGCCGTTCCTGTTTGTATCACCACCTTCCAAATAAACCTCACCTGGATCTCATTGGAAACATCCAATTGCTGTTCAAAAGTGCTAAATTCATCTGATGTAATGGAAACAATTTGAAAATGTCTGTTATGCATCTTGACATATTTCTCAAAAGGTTGTACACAGCATCACATTTAAGTGTTGCTATTTGTACAGTTATTTATTGTTCAAAACTATTTTAAATTCAAGGAAAAACATTTTTGGGATAATTACAGCTGTCTCAACTGTCTTTTTTCACTCCAATAAGTCATCGGGAGTCAGAGCAAAACTTTAAGAGAAAATGGCATCATGATGGTCAACAACTTATCCAAGTCTTACAATCAAAGCTTTAATAAATACATGTGGATATCTGAAACAGTTTGTCATTCTAGAAATTTGCTGCTGATTTTGAACCTTTGGTCAAATCAAGCTTCTATGTAACTTGTAAAATTTAAAAAAAAAAAGTTAAAAGACTGCTCAGACTAAAAGGAGTAGGTTACACTCAGAAAACTGGAAATGACATTTAAAGGTGGCAAACTGACCTACAGGGGTGTGGTTTTTATAGATCAGGGGTCTTTAACTTAAATGACCCGTTAGTCGCTGCTGGCACTGTCAATGCACTGGAGGGGCCACTTCAACTAATACAAAATACACACAAATATTTAATAAAATCAAAAAAGTATAATAAAATAGAACTTCCAATTTTAAATATTGTATAAGAATACAAAACTGCAAATGGGAATGATTATGTTTTGTCACTCTTAATTAACTGAAGCCTTTCACAGATAAACAAATTGTTACTCTCTTTCTGGCCAGACACGTGGCCTGCTATCATGTTGTTAGTATTAAACAAATAAAAATGCAGACATAAGTGTACACTTTAGTTTTTGACTGCTGGTGAAAATACTGTTTAATCTACAAATAACTCTCTCACATAACTAACATAGACAACCCCTAAACATGTTTGTACTCTCTGCTCATATTGTGAGCATTTTCATGTGAAATCATTACTTCCTTTGGAAATAACTTATTTACATTTACAACATATACATGTATTTGAAAACACCCAAAAAAGGCACTTCAATTCCAAGATTTTGTTAATCTTTGGATACAAGACGTTTCTGTGTTAATTGTGTTAAGTGTCAAGATTAAAAATATATAATTAATCATTGCATAAAGTTTTATTTCAGTGATGTTATAATATATTACATCAAGTATTCTAATGTGTAGTCAATCACCTCTGATTGTGGACACTTCTTCCAGCAATGTGAGACCTCCTGTTGAGTTAAAATAATAAAATGGCAGATTTCAGTATTCAGGCAAACCAAAAAACGCACACAGCAATTTACCCACTGTACACAGAACCTCCACATATACAGTGTAAACCACCAGTGATAAAACAATTATAGTCCCAAACCTAAAGCCGGCAGAGATAAACCCTACGTTGCAGGCCTGTATTGCTCCAGTATAAATCCCAAACGATCTCCCAACCGGAAGTTCTTCGATCAACGAGCAATAAATAAATAAATAAACACAGTACTTTGTGAAACGTGCAATTCCCACCAGATTAATCCAGGCAACAAGTTGTCTTCAGCTCCTTCAGAAACACTCCGCTCTGAATGCAGCAGCACAAAGATGAGGAAGGTCTGTGATCTCCACGTGCTCCACAAGCTACCTGTTTTAGCTTCCCACGTTGCCAGAGGTACTCTGAGTGACGCGGGCACTCAGAGGCTGTGTCCCAATTAAGAGACTGCACGCTTGAAGTACGCGCACTACGCGTACTACGTACGGTGCGTACTATAAGTACGAGAAGTGCGGAAGTGAGAGGCTCGTGAAATGGGACGGTATACGCTTCGTCGCGCTGTTCAGGTTGCCTAGCAACCATGATACTAACCGCGAGACACGTTACATACAGCTTTGTGTGACAGAAATGAAGAAGAAAAAAATGTTTTGTTAGTCATTCATTTCTGTCATGACATCACTTTGATTAGTTGAGTATCTGAGGCTGAGACCACAGGACTGTAAACATGATTGTTGGGCTTCATGTCTGTGCTGAACAGTCATTTAAGATTAGCTAGTAAATAACAATTAGTTAATGTTGTTCATGAGACTAAAGCCAACTCACTGTGGTAATGTAAATATAATATGGCCAATATTATAGTATTGTCAGATTATTATGAGATATATATATATATATATATATATATATATATATATATAATCACTGACTTTCAGCTTGTTGTGTTTGTGGATATATGACTGACTTTAATTATTACACATTCGCACATAAATAAGTGACGTCATATTCAGTACTTTTGACAGTTCACTCTTCGGCCGCTCCATCATATTAGGGAAATTCCACATACATAAATGTAAATTTCAAAACTAAACCCCATCATTTAATTTGTTTTTGATTGAAATTGAATATTACTTAAACGCTCTTAAATTAACTTCCAATAAAAAGGTTTATCATTGATTGAAGTTCATCCAGAAATGTTTAACGAATGAGCTGTCACAACTTTCAAGTACAAAGTTGTTATGAAGTCTGTCACATTCCCCCTTTTTTGTTTTTTATCCTTTATTCATTTATCCTTCTTATTTCATTGTGCTGTATATTGTTACTCTTATTTGCCTTGTATGTCTACTGTACAAACTGAACTGGAATGACTGACTGTTCGCTTTATGGTTTCAATAAAGTTTGGAAAAAGAAAAACAACCTCTTCGGCCGCTCCCTTCTGCCGTATTTTGCGGCACAATTATCCGCACCCACCGCCGCGCTATGAATTGTGGGATATATGGGACCACGAAGCGTGCACCGGACCACGCTTGATATTTGGGAAAATCGACGGCGCATTTGGAGTATGCATTTGAAGCACACTTCGAATTGGGACAGCCGTCGTCGCGTGGCGGCAGGGCAATTAAAATCCTTTATTTTTCTCAAAAATCACCAGTGCGCCTTATAATCTGTTGAGCCTTATTTATGAATTCTGGTTGTTCTTACTGACTTTGAAACAATTTTATGTGGCACACAGCGCTAAAAAATCTGTCAAATCTGGGTCCAAAACTCCATCCACTTCAGGTGTTCCAGATCAACTGGCGTTTAGATCAACTGGCGTTGGTCGAACAGATGTGTGGCAGTCTTGCGTTTCAGGAGCTCCCACCGACAAACCAGCACAAAAACGCCAAATGTGTCATCTGTGACACATGTGAGGTTATCACAAACACACTCCGACAAATTTGATGCTGTTGAACAACAAAATGTTTAAAAATGTGGCGAGTTTACCTGCTGATATCCTCATGCGCGACGCGACGTAAGCAATTAACACCACGCCGATGTTGTCCACAGGACAGCAAGAGTAAACGATCGGGAGACTCTTGTCGTCGTTATCGTTCCCCTCGCACGGTTTATTTCTCCGGTTTCAGCGTTTTTGCTTCACAACTAAAGCGAGCAGTTTACTTTGTGCACTAACATGGAGTCGAGTCAACCAGCGCCACCTCTGGCCAAGTGCCACAGCCTACAGCCAGATCAGCCTGTGACACACATCTGCAGCACGTTTGAATTCGTGTCATGCACATTTGTACCTTTCAAATTTGTCTGTTTGTGCGTCATGCAAATAAACCTTTGAAAAGAATGAAATGACACTAATATTTCACCAGTGTTGTAACATCACATGTCGTTAGCGTAGTCTGTCTGCGTCTTGTGTGGTTAATCTAATGAACATTTGTAAGGAGATGGCAGTTACTGTGAATGTACAGCAGGTGATTAGTAATAAACAGTAAGACAATGACTCTGACAATCCCATTCAATCTTGCAGACTGAATGCACCTTCTGCGTAAAGTGGTACCACACAGTGTGTGTGGACTTCCCCTGTGCAGAAGGTGACTACAAATGTTGTGCATGCTAAATAAACAGAAACAAATGATCCCTGTTGTCTTTGCTTACTGATTGTTTTTAGTGTTGACAATCCACATTGCTGTCATTGCATCTTTCAACATGTTTGTTGGTAGATCTGGATGTACCAGGGGTAAGTGCAGCCACTTAGCCTCTACTCAATGTGATCATAGCAGCAGGTACAGATGTGTCACAAGTTAATCTAGTAGTAGGCTATGGTAGTAGTGGACTGAGCTCCATTTGAAACTGCTCCAGCTGCTGTGTGATAGTGGATCTGCTACAAATTGCAGATCATATGGAAGTTTTGGAAAATAACCCTTGTATTATGCTGAAAAACAAAAAAGTGACATTGATTCTGTTGCAGGTCATTTTGACCCGTACTGTGTAAATCCACTCAGAATTGTCAAGAAACTGCAATAAAACAATAGCAACTTTATTTCCCATCAGATAAACATGTAGAACACAGACACACAACTGTTAGACTTTCCATAACTATTTTAGGAACAATTTGGTTTTTCGTTCTTACAAACACATTTCTTTTGAACTTGCCCAACGTTCTCAGTTTTCCAATGTTCAACATTTACAATTTTGTCCACATGATGGACAGAATGTAACTGTGTGCTTTCTGCAGATGTACTTCTTGCATTTCTCACAAAAAGTGCTTGTTTTCAAACAGGAATCTTCCTAACTAAGATTTAAAACAAAGGATTTCTACGTCTCCTCCAGTCTCACAAACAGATGACAAACCAAGCGACACACCTGAGTCACTGACTTTCTTAAATCCACCCACTCTCACTGACTGTTTATTACTAATCACCTGCTGTACATTCACAGTAACTGCCATCTCCTTACAAATGTTCATTAGATTAACCACACTTATACAGACTGTATATGACAACCAACTCTAAAATGTTTGTTCGCAGAGAAAAGACGCAGACAGACTACGCTAACGACATGTGATGTTACAACACTAGTGAAATATTAGTGTCATTTCATTCTTTTCAAAGGTTTATTTGCATGACGCACAAACAGACAAATTTGAAAGGTACAAATGTGCATGACACGAATTCAAACGTGGTGCAGATGTGTGTCACAAGTTGATCTGGCTGTAGGCTGTGGCACTTGGCCAGAGGTGGCGCTGGTTGACTCGACTCCATGTTAGTGCACAAAGTAAACTGCTCGCTTTAGTTGTGAAGCAAAAACGCTGAAACCGGAGAAATAAACCGTGCGAGGGGAACGATAACGACGACAAGAGTCTCCCGATCGTTTACTCTTGCTGTCCTGTGGACAACATCGGCGTGGTGTTGCTTGTTTGCTGTTTTCGCGATCGCGTCGCGGATGAGGATATCACCAGGTAAACTCGCCACATTTTTGTTGTTCAACAGCATCAAATTTGTCGGAGTGTGTTTGTGATAACCTCACATGTGTCACAGATGACACATTTGGCGTTTTTGTGCTGGTTTGTCGGTGGGAGCTCCTGATACGCAAGACTGCCACACATCTGTTCGACCAACGCCAGTTGATCTAAACGCCAGTTGATCTGGAACACCGGTCCCAAAGCCAAGCTAACACTGCGCCATCACTTAGAGTTACAAAAAGTCTATATTCTTTCATCTTTAATAAAATAATCAGTGTTGCAAGTGTAACCATAAAGTTTAATATCAAGGTATCCATGAAAACAGAATTTATTGAATTTGATGGAGTTAGCAGGAAGTTAGTCGCGATCGCTAGCAACACAGCTATGTTAGCATAACATTAGCACAGGAAAGCTGGAGGATTAATGCTAACTTTTTTCCACCTGATCAAAGTTAACATCCCGATGGTTAGAGACAAATGGCCTGTAAAATGGCCTGTATTTGTATAGCGCTTTTCCCTTAGGACCCCAAAGCGCTTCACACATTCAGTCATCCACCCATTCACACACACATTCACACACTGGTGATGGCAGCTACATTGTAGCCACAGCCGCCCTGGGGCGCACTGACAGAGGCGAGGGACAAATGCAATCGCATGGCAGGATACTATAAACCAGGGGTCGGCAACATGCGGCTCTGCAGCTCTTTAGTACCTATATTGCGGCTCCGCGTGGTTTGGAAAAATAAATTACAAGTATTTAGCTGAAGAGTATTTTTTGTGTTAGTTCTTTTTTAACTTGTAGTTCTTAACTGAAGGATTATTGTGATATTGAAATATTAAAAAAAAATTATATTGTATTGTTTTTCGTCACTCAAAATAAGCGTCACACTCGCGGAAGCTGATGTACCCGCAGAAACGCCGTGCATTTATTGAGACTTTCACCCGCAGGTAGGCTGATTATGGATCTTCGGATCCACATTATGTCAGCAGCTGTTCTCCACCGTGAACTATGTTAAAGACAAACACCGCTCACGCCTCACAGAGGACAGCTTACAGTCCTGCGTAAAGATGAAAGTGACTTCGTACAGACCCGATTTGCAGACGCTGTGTGCAGAGATTCAGGAGCAGAAGTTCCATTGTAAACATATCACGGCAGACCCAACAATGTTTTCATGAGCATGCTTTTAAGCATCTCTTTATTGACCACTTTTCTCACATGCATGCAGCTGGCTGTAGCTTTTCAGCTCACAGCCCAACAACAACAGCAAAGAGAGCACAGCCTTTAAGCTGGTGAGACGTGATTACAGATGCCGCTCAGGTGTGTCCGCCTCCCATGCAGCAGCACTGCAGACCACGCCCCGCCACACACATTAACCAGGTAAAATAAATATTTATGCAGAATTTTGCAAATATTTATTTTTAATTTTTTTAATTGCATAGTGCTTTTTCCTATTATTTTTTTTAATTCAGGTCAAGGCTCCGCTACTCTCCAAAAGCCCAAAGGCGATATAAGAGTTGCGGCTCCCAACAGTTTTTCTTTGCGACATTACCTTTCATTACATAAATAAAATGTCCACTTCATGGATTTCATAAGCAACACACTTTAGTTGTTCACAGAAAGCATAAAGGTAAAAAACAATATATACAGTGTATATTTTAGATGTCAAAAACTTTTTGGACTATTTGGCTCCCAGTGGAAACTGGGTCCAAATGGCTCTTTGGGTGTTAAAGGTTGCTGACCCCTGCTATAAATGAACCAAACTTCAGTCAGGAGAACAACTGAGATAATCCATCCACAAAAGGAGGTTAGTCATTAATATACTGCAACAACATGGGAAGAGAGCAGCTGCGAGAGAATTCGGTATTAATGAACCAATGGTACAGAAGTGAAAGAAGCAAGAAGAATGAGTTGAATAAAGTTATTATCTGTTTTGTTTCGCTTAATGCGCCTTATCATCAGGTGTGCCTTATGGTTCAAAAAATACGGTAGCTAAAAAACTAAAGAAAAAAAATGAATCAACATATTAACATTTCCTGATGCTGCTGAAGTGTATGCTGCCCGGTATGATGTAGGAGTCAGGGATCAGACCTGTGGTGTTCATATCTGTGTTTTCACCACTGGAGGGCACTGCTGATGGTTGATCTATGGGAACAGTGACCACTCAGTGCTGTTTTAATAGTTCTTTGGTCATGTGACCATTTGTTCTTCAGACCCACATCAGCAGGTTCTCACTGAAAGCAAGTTGAGGTCTGCAAAACCACAAAGTTAACAATTAAAAAAAAACAAAAGAAATGCAACTCACAATTAAAATACGTGCCATTTTAGAGTTAACACTCTAAAAACACCAGCACCACAAACAACATCACTAAAAATAGATGAGTTTCTTCATGCAGAGTAAATGTAGGCCTTAATAAGTTCCACCATAAAAACTTGTGTCCACCTAAAATGCTAAATAATATGAAAAATAAAAACAAAATGTGTCACAGAAATCAAACCCTTTTGCCACACATCAAAGGCGACACTGTATGGGTAGAGGAGGATATTGGAATACTCAGTGCAGTAGCAAATCGCTCGTGCTTCACTGCGCAAGCTGGACCCACTGAGTCTGCTAATGTTTTTAATTGCCATAGTACATATGATATTTATATAAACCTATTTAGAGTGAGTTTTATGTTAATTTACCATTCTCTATCTATTTATTCACTCCCCATCAGGGAGTGTACGGTCCATCAAGCCCACAGAACAGAGCAAGACTGGAATTTGTCAATTAATTAACTGATGGCATTCATTTCAATTCTGTTTTTAAAAGCAATCATGTGTCCCCTTGATGCCATTCTGGATTGCTGGTCAGAAGGATTTCTGGTGCCAGTAATCAAAGAGACAATGTCCCGAGATAGATTCAATTCAATTATGCAACACCTTTGATTTGATGACAAGGACATGCGGGCAGAACAGGTGAAAACAGAAAAATTTGTGGCAATCTCCGACATCTGGACACGCTTCAACTAGAACTGTGCTAAGAGTTTCGCTCCAGGAGAAGACATGACCATAGATGAACAGCTGTTCCCTACCAAGGTTCGTTGTCCATTCACACAGTATATCGCAACCAAGCCAGACAAATTTGGGATCAAGTTCTGGATGGCCACGGACTTGGAGACAAAATATGTCTCCAATGCATCTTACTTGGGAAAGGACCCCTTCGGGTGAGAGGCTGGCAGAGAATGTGGTCATGAAACTGATGGAGCTGTTTTTGACTTTCTGAATCTCTCCTGGTTGGGGGTTGGGGGAGGGTGTGTTTGCACGACAAAAGCAGGAGAACAATGGAGCTGAAGGCCTCTCAGCGGGGTGCTAGGAGGTGTTAGGTTCAGGGGAATTTACGCAAATTTGCGCAGGCTTAGTAAATCTAGTAGTAGGGACTTGCACCAGGACAAAAAAGGCTCAGTAATTCTAGTTTTATATGTCGTATGTAGCATCACGGTCTTGTTTCACTCTGTGCTGTGCTACTGAGATCATCTTCTCCTGAAATTCTGGAAGCTGACCACTCCTTACCCACCCACCACTTCTTTTTCACTCCTACTCTTCCAGTCCCAGAGAGCAGGTCGCTGACTGCCAGGTGACACTGGTCACATATTATTATGAAAGTCTGAGCTCTCTGTAGCTCACTCACGCTTTAAAAACAAGACATAATAGTTTGGTACATGTGTTTGTTGTTGCTGTGTTGGTGCATTCTTAGTTAGTTCTATTTTCTCCCAGATAAAAATAGGACTATAGCACTGTAACACTATATACTCTCTGCCCGGGATCCCTCGGTCACCCCATGACTGAACAGTGAACCTGAAAGTAAACTGGTGTTTGTGCTTCAGTCTCTGGGAGTGTTTGCAGTGTGCTGCTTTATGTGTCCGCACTCTGACTGAGGATTAGATTTAACGGGACTTTGACTGCAGGATGAAGATTCTGCTGCTCCTCTTACTCGGTAAGAAAGACACTCTGATCCTCTGCACACACGCACGCACACACACACACACACACACACACACACACACACACACACACACACACACACACACACACACAAATGTCTGTAACTTGAGATCATAATGTAAAACCACTGCACTGATGAGTGCTGTGTGTATTATCGTGAATGAAGCCCCTCCCTATGCAGCTCAATCCAATCATTTTTCCAATAATCACCCTCTATGATGTTCAATATGTGCTGCTTCATTTGTGCAGATGTAAACTTGATGATCACCCTTGGGTGCAGTTATATTGGTCTTTGCAGACCAACTGCACAGAGAGTCTTTGGAAGAGGTACTTTTTGTCCAGTTCCAAATAAAAACCAGTGTATTTGTTTATGGGGAAAGTACCTGAGGAAAAACAAACAACTGCCAAGTGTACACTCCAAGTCTGAGCTAAACAGCTTCTGTTGCCAGGTATACTTTGTGTTTTATGGTGCTTTTTTGTAGCACAAATGTGCAGAGTACACAAACTATAACAACCATAGATTGTTTTTTTTTACCAATTGTGAGTAAGTCCTCCATGAGATCCATGAGTCAAGAACCTTTGTCCTGTCTTACTTTTGTCGCCCCTGTCATAAGGACGTGTGATCAGTAAGAGGACTGAATCTTCTCATGTGATTTTTACTGAGAGATTCTGGTTCACTGGGAGTTTCCTCTGTGTGAAAAGAAGCCAAGCCACAAAAAAGACAAAATTTATAAACTCATCAACAGATTCAGACCAAAGTAAACATATTGTAAGTGTGTAAATACAAACTATCTTTGCATCTGTAGCTAGACTTGAGGCTTTAACCTTTCACCTCTTGTGCATGTTGGTCCTCATACTGTCTCGCCTGATGTTACAAAATCACTGCATTCATCGGCTTCGTATTTTCTCTCCTCAGTTTCCCAGCATGCCACAGCAGTGGAGGTGTACGAGGGGGCAGAGTCTGTTCTGCTGCCCTGTCAGTTACTAGCTGCTCCCAGTGAGTTCACAGCAGCAGTGTGGGACCGCAAGGACCTGAACATCCCAACAGTCCATGTTCGTGTGAAGAGTGGTGATGATTTGGATGACCAAAACCAGCGTTACACCAACCGAACATCAATGAGTGCTGATGCTCTGCAAACTGGAGACCTCAGCCTCACTCTGAGAAACCCGACAGTCTCTGACAGTGGAACCTACACCTGCATCCTCCGCATCGCTGGACGAGATGTGAGCTGGATTTACTTACAACTGAAGGTCACAGGTCAGTGACGTAGACAGAGGTTAGAGGAGAAGTGAACTCTAAATTTATCAAAATCTGCTGGACGATGTTCAGGTTTTTTGTGTTTGTGCTAATTACAGAACCTCCTCCTCCACCTCCTCCAGTCTGGCCCAAAGTTCTCTCAGCTGTCTTGGTTCCTGTGGTTGTCCTGGCTATTTGCTGTGGTATCGGCATGTTTTGTGGATATAAAAGGCTGAAAAATAAAGAAGGTATGTAGTGTTACGTTCTTTGTCTAGACGTGTATTGAACGCAACGAGAAGTTGGCCCACTCACACACCACCCAAGCAAGAACATAAACAACAATATATTTTAAAGTGCTAAGCAGCCATTTATTTGCTTCAGCAGTGAGCAGTGCCAAAAATAACAAACAAAACTCCCTAATGGTCCCTATGCTTTCCTACACAAAATGAAAACCAAACAAAAGACAATTCACTTACCTAACTTCCTACATGAAAAACAGCAGAAAACTTAATCAACAAAAATGGCTTCTCACGCCTACTAGGCTGCTGCAGTGAAGGATATATACAAGGTGACCAAAATACTCAATCTAAAATGCTACTTTACAAATCTATTTACCAAATTAATATACCAACACCAGACACATACCCACACACGATTCCTTTCCTGTCTGCGTGTCGAGGTTGCGTCTCTGTAGTTTGTTCTTCAAGTCTCTTCTGTCTCTTGGTCCCTCTACCCTTGCTCAGGGTTGGGGTCAGCTGTGGGACAGATGGCCTCACTTTTGACTCTAGAATACTTCGGTGTAGAGGGGACCGGATAGTGCCTAAACATCATCTCTTCACCATCATGCTTACATTTGGTTTTCTACAAACCTGGAGCTCTTCATTAAGGACAAACATGTCCACTTTGTTCTCATCTATAAAAAGCATGTTTATTCCCAAAAGTTCAGGTTGTGGTTCATATCCGGCTATATAAAATCATAAATAAATCATAAATCATAACACTGTTGTGAAATGTTGCATTTAGCTGTTCATCTGAGGATGTGTTTATCTAAATGTAATACATTTTTTAAGGACCAAAATCATTTTAGTTCATCTGCAAAAGATGTAGGCAGCTGGGGGTTTCCATGATGCACTGAGTGTTTCTCCTTCACTCACTATGTTTTACTGTAAATATTTCACTTCAATCTGTCAAAGGAAGTGTGCTGCTGATGCTGTGCAGCTCATGTTGTGCTTTGTTGTTCCTTTAGTTCAAGAAGTGGAGGTGGATACAGGTGTGAGGTCTGCCAAGCTGCCCTTCAAAGCCACAGTTCACCTGTCTCAAATAAATAAGGTTGTGTGGAAGAACAGAAATAACAGGAACGTCCATGTGTATGAGAACGGCTCTGACCATCCAGAAAAACAGGATCGACATTACAGACACCGAACAGAAATTAATAAAGACCCGCTGAAGACTGGAGACCTCAGTCTGACACTGAAATACCCCACACACACAGCCAGAGACACCTACACCTGCACCGCCTACAGCAGGGAGGGAAAAGTCCTGATGGAGAAAAAAGTGGAGCTGAAAGTCAAAGGTCAGTGCTGCAGTGGATCCTTATTCACAGGTTCTCTGTGACAAGTTGATGGTTTGGAGGAAGTAATGACTGAAGTTCTTTGTGGGAGATCTCAATAAATATCAGCAGTTAATGAAACGGCCATGTTCAAAGATAGGTTTGTGGGAAAGTAAGACGAGTGTAAGGGAATTCAGTATAAGGCTTCAGAGCTCTCGGTCTTTGTGAGCCTGGCTAGTCTAGAAAAGAAACCTGTGGTTGTTCCCCATTTCTTCAGTGCGATGAAAAACTTTCCAACACGAGCAGTGAATCTGCAGAGGAGTGTAAGCCTGGAAATCTGCTTCCTAGCCTCAGTGTTTCAAATTGGCCAGGTTTCTCTAAATGAGACCTGCTTCATTCGAAGTTGGATAGATGTTGTCTCTCCTCATCAGACCAGTTTTCCCAAGAATCTAAAACCTAATTTCTAAAAGCCACTTAGAAATCCAGTGATTAAAGCATAACATTGAGCTATGTATGTAATTACTAGTCAGATGGAGAAGGGGGAACTACAGAGTCTGACACTGTTGTGAACTCTGATTGCAGCAACTGTGAGTGAGCACAACCTCGCCAAGCCTATGCTTGTGATTAGCCAGCAAAGTTGAGTTTGACACATGCACTGCCCTGTCTCCTCCCATATGGAAAAGATCTATATAAATCCTATAAAGTTTGTATCTGTCTTGTGTGAAACTTGTATGAAAAGCATAAAAGAGTGAAAACAGATATAAGATCTCTTGAAAAATTATATAATGAAACTTGTATGTTTTGGATACTTACTAAAACAATATATGAAAGTAATGAGAAAGTGGCCACTTTCATGAGTAACTCATATGAGCTTTATATGAAGTAGGCCACATCTTATGCAAGTTTTTTTCTATTTCTTTTCCATATGGGCGAATACTCTGATATACTATGCATATATGGTGTGATTTATGTTAGTGGGAATGTGAGTGATGTGTCATCAATAACGAGTAATTCGTTTACATGCACGGTTGTCACTATACAGCTCATGATGTGTTTATTGTCCTCTCAGAGTGTAAGCTGGAGGTGGAGGAAGGGGTGGAGTCTGTTTGTCTGCCCTTTCAAACCACAGAAAACCAGCCTGAAGACACTGAAGTCGTGTGGGAACGCCATGAACCCGAATACATGAAGGTCCACGTGTATGAGAACGGCAGTGACCAGCCTGACAAACAGGGCGACCATTACAGAGGTCGCACTAAGATGAAGAAAGACCTGCTGACCACTGGAGACCTCAGTCTGACCCTGAAAGACCCCAAAGTGGGAGACAGTGGGAAATATGGCTGTCAGGTCAACAGCAAGGAGGCCTGGAGATATAAGAGGTTGTGGCTCACAGTCACAGGTTAGTTAGTGAGTTAGTTCATGTTTGTTAGTTAATGTCATGGTTCTCGGTCTTTGAACCAGTGTTTTTTTTTTAATCTTTGAGTCTTGTCCACTTATCAATGTTGTGATGTTACTAAGTGATTAATGTTTCTAGTCCCTATTGGTACAATTTAGTTACCTTGTGCTCATGAATTTTCTGTCTTTTTTGTGTGTGTGATGCCTGTAGATGGTTTAATTTCCTTAAGTGATCTCCTTTTGTCCCTCAGTCCGCTCTTTGTTTTAGCATCTCGCCTCTTTGTCTCTGTGTTCTGACTTCAGCATCACCTCAGTCTCTCAGCCCATCATGTCTCTTCATGTATCAATCGCTCACTCTCTGTATCTCTCGGCCATGTAATGCCATGTGTTTGTTCTCTTCCCACATCAGGTTTATGTGTATTGAGTCTGGATCTTGGTTTCCACGTTTGCCATGTTTCCTGGTTTATTTTGATAGTCCTTGTCTCATGTGCATTGTGTCCAGTTTTGCTTTCCCTGTTCCACGTGCCTGCTTTGGGTCATCTTTGTTTAAGATTATCTGCATCCTGCAGATTTGAAATGTTATTTCTTTGTTTGTGTGACTCTATTCTATTTCCTTTGCAGGGAATAATCAGGCCAAGAAACACACAGAAGACACCAGGATCAGCTCCACTGATCATTTAGTTTGATATGTTTGTTCGATTATTGATCTGACCTGTACGATTTATGCATTAGTCTATATAAAATGTTCATTGAACTAATGTACACAAGAATTCATGAAATAAATCCATTTTTCTCTGCTTACCCAATTCAGATTCAGGAGGGTGTCGTGTCAGATTTTTTTTTTTATGTATTGATCACTTTAGAAATTGTAATATCACTTTCTCACTTAGTTCGCCTTAGCCTTATGGCATATCATATATATGGTATATATTAATGGCGATCAGAGTTTAAGGCCAGACCGGCTACACCACGATTCAGCAAGGTTAAACAATGTTTACCACAACTGAAATAACTCAAAATATACTAAATTAACTGTCAAAGTTTTGAGATAATTACAGATTGGAAAAAATCTAATTTCCACATTCTGTTCATCTGGACGTAGCGTTTTCAGTCATTCATCCAGGTGGCTTCTTCAGTCTCAGCTGACTGCAGGTTTCCCCAACCTTATAAACAGTACATTCGCATAATGACTGAAACCAGCCCACTGAAGGAACAATGGGCTAGCTTCAGTTCCCTACTGTTTATAATAAATAAATTGATAAAGCAATAAATTGAAGACAATCAAATATTTGTGTAATGGTTAACGATAACCGCATGGGGGGAAAGCACTTATAAAGTTCCCCATATACTATTCAGCAAATCTGGAGAACAGAAAGGGCTCCTCTTCTGGGGTACTTTGGTTTTATAGTAATTTATTTTATGACTGACTGCCCACTGACTCAATTTCAAACGTCCCAATGTAGTGAGGGCCAAACGAAGCTTTCTAAATCATTGAAGCTTGTGTTAAATGACGCTGACATCTGGCCACCAGATGTCAGCAGAGAGGACTTGTGTTTAATTACCGTAATTGTCGGGCTATAAGCCGCTACTTTTTGCACAAGCTTTGAACCCTGCGGCTTTTAGTCAGGTGCGGCTTTTCTATGGATTGTCCATGATTTTTGTCATATTGTAAGACGATTTGTTTTGTTTGTTCCGCTGTTGTACGGCACTACGTTGCCTGGTGGAAGGGCATGTGATCAGACACACAGTATCGGGGTTCAAGAGTGGTATGTTGGTCACATGTCCGTCCCCCAGGCAACGTAGTGCCGTACAAGTAGCGCGAAAAACAAACTTCAAAGTAGCGCTACGCATTCAGCAGGAGGCGTGGATGACGAGCGGTGATAAACTTGCGAAAAGCAAGTTATGCTCAACTCCACCGGTGGATTCTGACAGCGTGGAAAAGTGTGAAAACATCCACGATCACCAACGGATTTCGAAGGGCTGGACTGCTGCATGATGGAGAGGAGGACACCGCCACGGCCCTTCTGAGGGTGTTCAACTCTGACACTGACAACCAGGATTTCTTTGGTTTTGAAAGTGACAACGAAGGAAAGAAGCTGAGAGTGGATGATGAAGCCATCCTGAGCCTGTTCGTTTCCGACACTGGAGAAGAGGACTTTGGTGGTTTTAGTGCGCAGGAAGATGGTGGTGAATGACTGACTTTTCTTCTTGTTAAAGCCGTGTCGCTGCACCTGAGCCTAAAAGGTAGTCTGAATCTATTTTTCTGGTGTGCTGTAGGTTATTGTTATGTACTACATTTGTTACTCATTTATGAAGCACAGTACAGGTTTCGTACTTGTAATTACCGCTACTTGTACATATACCTAAAAAGTTGTGCAAATATGTACCCATAACTTGTTTTTCAAAATATTAATAAAAGGGGTGTGTCTCCAAACAGCCATCTCTTTCCTGACAATTCGCTTTGTGCATATTCTCTTACATATGATAAGTCAACATTGAAACACCTGCGGCTTTTAGTCAGGCGCTGCTAATGTATGTACAAAACAGGATTTTCCCCTGATTTTAGCTTGTGCGGCTAATATTCAGGTGCGCTTTGTAGTCCGGGAAATACGGTAATATTTTTCATGCATAAACTTTCCTTGTTTAAACATGCACCATGGTGTGGTCTTTCTTTGCTTGCAACTTTTTGATGTTGGTAAATACAATAAATAAAAAATAGATTAATATACAAATAATAATGTACAACACATTAGTATTATGATGAGTATGCTTCTGCTGTGAGGTCCTGCCTCCACATACTTATGCAATTAACCACTGGACAGAATTTACACAAACATTTGCCCAAGTTTTCCTTAATCACAGACCTTGTTGGCTCCAGTAACAATTATTTCCTCATTACAGACAACCACCACGATTCTCAGTTCTCAGTGAGGAACAGCTGTCCAGGACTTGAGGCTGCCTGCCAACTATTAAAATACTCAATAACTATCCATCCATCCATTCGCTTCCTCTTATCCTTTCCAGGGTCGTGGGGGGCGCTGGAGCCTATCCCAGCTGTCATAGGGCGAGAGGCGGGGTACACCCTGGACAGGTTGCCAGTCTGTTGCAGGGCCAACACACAAGGACAGACAACCATTCACACTCACATTCACTCTTGCATTCACACCTATGGGCAATTTAGATTGTTCAATTAACCTATCCCCACTCAATAACTATTCAATAAATAATTAAACCTCTTGTGTAAAGATAGTTTTTGATGCACAAATCTATATTTAAAGTGATTTTAATTAAGTGAAAAGGTGCTCCTAAAGTGCTGTAAAGGTTACCATAATACAAATGATGCTAGTAAGGAAGCCATCTTCCTTATAGTACCATATAGTGGGTGGCTGTGGCTCAGGTGGCAGAGCAGATCAGCCACTAATCAGAAGGTCGGTGGTTCGATCCCAGGCTGCCTCCTGCATCCCAAATATCCTTGGGCAAGATACTAACCCCATGTTTGCCTACGGGTGGTGGTCAGAGGGCCCGGTGGCGCCAGTGTCCAGCAGCCTCGCCTCTGTTAGTGCGCCCCAGGGCAGCTGTAGCTTGTAGCAATGTAGCTTGCCACATCACCAATGTGTGTGTGAATGACTGAATGTAGTGTGAAGTGCTTTGGGGTCCTTAGGGACTAGAAAAGCGCCATACAAATGCAGGCCATTTACCATATCTCCCTATTAGAGCACTTCGCTCTCGCTCTGCAGGCCTACTTGTTGTTCCTAGAGTATTTAAAAGTAGAATGGGAGGCAGAGCCTTCAGTTTTCAGGCCCCTCTTCTGTGGAACCAGCTTCCAGTTTGGATTCAGGAGACAGACACTATCTCTACTTTTAAGATTAGGCTTCAAACTTTCCTTTTTGCTAAAGCATATAGTTAGGGCTGGACCAGGTGACCCTGAATCCTCCCTTAGTTATGCTGCAATAGACGTAGGCTGCCGGGGATTCCTGTTATGTGCTCAGTGGTTCTTCATCCCTCACCTTTATTTCACTCAGTGTGTGATTATACACTATAATTGCATTCAGCAATTAATTAGTATTAAGCTCTGACTCACATCACACTATGTCTACTGTCCTCTGTCCCTCTACTCTCTTCTGTTTATCCTCAGCCCCAGCACTAGTCAGCAGTGCAATGCCAGATGGGATATTGTAAATAAGAAACCAAACAAGAGCACTTACTAAATATTAAGCAATAGATAGTATAAGTTTCACAAAGATAAAAAATATTGCAAGCTAAAAATACAATCACACCTCTTGCAAGCGCTTTACATATTCTGGTGTAGCAGTCTGACTGCTGTGGTGGAAAAAACCTATTTAGCTGTGGAGTGGTCCTGCAACTGATGCTATTGTACCTCCTCGCAGATTGTGTGCGTGTGAATAAGCTGTGCGAGGGGTGATTGCAGTCCACTGTGATGCTGACTACTTTATGCCTCATGTAGATGTCTGAAAGATGTGGCAGTAATCCACCAATGACATTTCTCAGCAGTTCTGACTTTCATGTCCAGTTTGCACCTGTCCTCTGCTGTGGTATTGTTACTAAAAATGAGCTCATCTATCAGACAAACTACTTACCCTCCACAAATCGCTACTTTATCATGATGGAGGGGTTTGTGTGTCCCAGGGATCCCACGGGATATGTTGTCTGGGGATTCTGCCCCCTGGTAGGGTCTCCCATGGCAAAATAGTCCTGGGTGATTCAGAAGACCCCTATGAGATGACGGTGGGCTGGAGTAGGTATCTAACATCCCCTCAGCTTGTTGCCTCAGCTTGTTGCCTCAGCTTGGGGTTCACCGGGGTTTTCTTCCAGTGGACAAGAGGGTTTGTTCCCTGCACCTTCAGGGTGAGGGAAGGGTCCTAACTGTTGTCTGCGCTTATGAACTGAGTGGCAGTTCAAAGTACTCAGCCTTTTTCTGTGAACAAAATGTGGAGGTCACGTGTTTCCGGTTACTGTGGAGATCACAATATGGCGCTCCCCACTGGCTGCAGCCAGACCCTTCTCAAAATTAGGCGCACTCAGTGCAGGCTACAGTGGCCTACAGCTCTGTGGAGAGAAGGCACCATAGACATCCTATGGGCTTAACAACATTGCTAACCTAACCCAAAAACAGTAGTCTAGTCTAAGCATCACATTACAATTAAAAGAAACATAAAGAACACAAGAATTATGACTGAACAGAAGTGCTACTTAGGCTATTAATAATAATAATTTCTTATAGGTTACTCTACAATAGGCTGCAAATAGCCTGAATGATTAGTAAAAGGACAATGTCATTATAATTGTATATCTTTATATAGTATAAAAATAGAGAAGTAACCTCTCAGGTTCACAATTTTCTGTGAAAACATTTTTAATAGCCCTATACCTGAATTTGCATAATTTCATGAATCATGTTAAAAGTAGGTCTGTTACAGGCCTACAGTATAAACCTGTAAAGTGACTTACATATAATTCATGTATTTTTAAAAACAACTTACTAAAACTATAATTTTTACAATATTTGCATGTCAAATTAACATAATTGTTTTGTTATGAGTATTAAAGTATTCCACTGTTTGTGTTCCCAATATTTGTAGTTTTAACAAATAAATTTGATTATAATCACACATTGATGTTGTAAATATAACAAAAACATTCTGTTTAATAGTTTACAAGGGTTCACTGTGATTGAAACAGAAAACATGTGTATTGGGGTTTACTATACATTTCTGTAGGGATTTTATATGGTTTTTATGTCAATTTCACTGCCATTTTTTACAGTGTAGTCCTATTTTCTCCCAGATAAAAATAGGACTATAGCACTGTAACACTATATACTCTCTGCCCGGGATCCCCCGGACACCCCATGACTGAACAGTGAACCTGAAAGTAAACTGGTGTTTGTGCTTCAGTCTCTGGGAGTGTTTGCAGTGTGCTGCTTTATGTGTCCGCAGTCTGACTGAGGATTGGATTTAATGGGATTTTGACTGCAGGATGAAGATTCTGCTGCTCCTCTTACTCGGTAAGAAAGACACTCTGATCCTCTGCATGCACGCGCGCACACACACACACACACACACACACACACACGCACACACACACACACACACACACACACACACACACACGTCTGTAACTTGAGGTCGTATTGTAACAACGACACTGATGACTGCTGTGTGTATTCTCCTGAATGAAGACCCTCTCTCTGCAGCTTTCACTCAGGGGGGACCAAATCAATCAGGACTTAAATTAATTTCAAATTACTTTCTCATATTTGATAGTTGTTTGGAGCACCACACACACAAAAATACCTATGCCTAAATGGTGACTTTATGTATTTAATTATATGTAAACTTTTATGTAATTGTGTTAAGTAAGTTCAATGAAAAACATTTTTCATTGTTTTTCTGATTCCTCTGTCACTGTGAATGAATTAAATTATTTAGCCAGATTTTCTTAAGGTGTTTATTTAATATATTGATCTATAAACCATCCATCCATCTCCTTCTGCTTATCCGGGGCTGGGTCGTAAGGGGAGCAGCCTATACAGAGAAGTCCAGACCTCCCCCTCCCCGGCCACCTCCTCCAGCTTGTCCGGGGGAAAACCATGGCATTCCTAGGCCAGCCGAGAGATATAACACAGGAAGAGATTAATTCCAAGCCCAAACCACTAAATCATAGGGTTAGGGTTAGGGGTTACTGACTATCCCTTCTAATAGTCAATAGGAATGCAGAAATGGACCAGACTCAGGGTGGTCAGGGTAGTTGTAAATGAGCAAGAAATAAAGTAAATACATGAATCTTACCAACCAGCACTGTTCTGCAGTACAATTATGCTTAAAGAAAAAAATTAACTGTTTATCAGCTTGTTAGAACAGTTAAATTATAACCATTATAAACACTGACTAACATCATTGTTTTCTCTCATTCAGATATGTCCTTTCTCCTCAGATATGAAACCACATGAACTAATAGTCATGTGTCAACAGACCAAAAGGCCATTAGGCTGATTGTTCAGTGCAGTACCTGTCAGATCACTGAAGCATCTTCATTTTAAGTCTTTGGATCTTTGAGACAGTTTGTTGGCATTTAGGCTCAGCAGCACTTAGGTCACCTATCAGTTCCACACTCTTTATCACTACCCCGACATCACATCATCTGGCTTATCCCCTTCATCAGCAGTGTTTGTCAAGTTACATGAAAAAAGTAATCAGTAACATTACTGATTACTTCCCCCAAAAAGTAATCCTGTTACTCTACTGATTACTTATTTTCAAAAGTAATTAGTTACTTAGTTACTTTTTAAAAACATGATTTACAACCTGAATAGTGTTATGGAATAAATATATATTCTTAGTGCTTATTTTCTGTTTATACTGTTTTATAGAGGCCAGTGTAGAAAACGCCACTTTGAGTTATAAGGAGTGTGAAAGGTCACAGAGTAATGTCTAAGACAGGAAACTCTGCACGCTTTGTGCAGGCTTGCAGAGTACAGGAAGTGAGACTAGGTAGAGTGCAGCGCAGGAGCTGTTTTGATTGAAACTGTGTGTGACTATGTGTGACGTATAACAGAATTATATTATACCCATTCAGCTTGTAATGCCTTAGACCTGTTGATGCTTGCTAGCATCTGCAGCTCTCCTTTTCTGGAAATGTAGAATAAAGATGATTTTTGAGCTTTGACCACACTGAGTGTTGTTTTTTCTCGGTCAGTAAAAGAATATAAAAGAACCGGATGTGATAATAGATAAATTAGATAAATAGATAATTGATAAAGTGATAGATCTTTCAGCCCAATTCTACTTTTTCTGCATAATCCATCATACAAAATGTAATCAAATTTAAAAAAAAGTCTCATTTTAATTTTTTTGTATTAGTTTTAATCTTTTAACTTCATGTTTCAAGCAAAACTTAATTATATGCAACATTCCCTAACTGGAAGAGATTTCTTTAACATTTAAACCTATTTTCTGCACATTCCAGCACATAAAATAAAATAGGCTTTTGTGTTTACACTCAGTCTTTCAAATAGATGCAAGTGAAACACAGCAGAAAATAAATAAAGTCAAAGACTCAGCGGTCCTGTTGCTCTATTTTCACCTGTAAAGCAGGAGTGTGGCAGGCAGGTGTTTGCCCTGGTGCAGGTGTGCCGCAGCGGTCAGTGGAAGAATCAGCAAGTTTCTCTGTGAGTTTCCCATTACGTGGTAGTGTACCCGGTGCTTGCTCTGAAGTTATGGGGTTTTTCGCTGTAAAAAGAAGTTTTCTTCCCACGCACGATGGACGCTAATGTTTTTATCACTTTCTACAGAATCAAACTCAGAGTAAGGTCAGTACTTCCACGCTTTAAACGCTGCACGCTCATACTCTCTCCCACACTCAATATATGATCCATTGTTGATCTGCACACAGCTGTTGCCACAAACGTCGCACTCGCTTACATCACTGTCATGAGACACTCACAAAAAAAAAATCACAATTTTAGTAACGCAGCATGCTTACGGGAATGTAACGGTAATCTAATTACCTTGTTTGCAATAGTAATCCCTTACTTTTTACTTGAAAAAAGTAATGGTATTACAGTAACACGTTTCTTGCAACGCGTTACTGCTCAGCTATGTTCATCAGCAGTGTTAGTCAGTGAGTGACTGGCTGCTCCAGTATGGGATTAGAACGATGCCACCTTATCCCATAGTCCAGCCAATGATGCGATTCACATTTGTATAAATGCAGCTAATGAACGTGGTTGACAGGCTATGACAGCGTCCTTATGTGCCGGTGTTTTAGCGAGCAAAGCGGCTGATGTGGAGTGAAGCCACGTTAATGACAACGTGTACAACCATTGGAGATGTGAGCAGGACAGACGGAACAACTGACGGACAAAGTGTGGACTTTATACCAGTTTTTAAATTGTGTTGATCGGCCACGTAAAACCAGAGTTATGATAAAAATATCTGCAATGTTTGTTTTTCCTGAATACTGTCGTTGTTTATATTTACTGCAGGAAGAAACGGTAAAAACTGCGTTTTATAAGGAAAACGCTCGAAAGCCTGTGAGCAAAAACGACTCCAAAACACCCCACCCTTTCTTATTGGTCGAAAAATGTAATGTATGTAACATTCCAAGTTTTCAAACCTCACAGGAAAATCTTGATAACCAAAAACTCTTTGATGTGATTGTTGTCATCACTGAACTATGCACACAGACTTGTAAGAACACACTTCAAGATACACAAGTCTGTTTTGAATTTTGCTTTCTTCTCTAATGACTAATGTTTTATTAATTCTTTAATCACTTGCAGCTTAAGAGACAAAGAATTAAAATGGACAGTATATCCGTGGTTTGTCTTTGACATAAACTCATTGCTGCAGCCAGCGGCAGTACAAAACTGATGCTCTTAGACAGGCTTTTAGTTTCACTCTCCTAAAGGGGTTGGCTACCAGCCACCGCCTCATGACTCCACCTTCCCTGTGTTCTGTATGTTGGTTTTCGGTTTTGTTTGCTCAGTTTAGTTTTTTTGTGTCTCGGTTGTTGTTTTGCCTTTTGTTTTGTAGTGTCATCCAGTTTTAATAAACAGCTTGCCTTTTTTTTTTTTTTAAAATGACTTTCTTTTGCAAGTGTCTGCTTTTGGTTTCACTCTCCACTCCTCACGGTCCACCAGCTCAGACCATGACATAGGTGTGAAAATCTCTGATGCTGAATTGATCACTTATAAACACAACCCATTTTTGCATCTGTAGCTAGACTTGAGACTTTAAACTTTCACCTCTTGTGCATGTTGGTCCTCATTCTGTCTCACCTGATGTTACAAAATCACTGCATTCATCGGCTTCGTATTTTCTCTCCTCAGTTTCCCAGCATGCCACAGCAGTGGAGGTGTACGAGGGGGCAGAGTCTGTTCTGCTGCCCTGTCAGTTACTAGCTGCTCCCAGTGAGTTCACAGCAGCAGTGTGGGACCGCAAGGACCTGAACATCCCAACAGTCCATGTTCGTGTGAAGAGTGGTGATGATTTGGATGACCAAAACCAGCGTTACACCAACCGAACATCAATGAGTGCTGATGCTCTGCAAACTGGAGACCTCAGCCTCACTCTGAGAAACCCGACAGTCTCTGACAGTGGAACCTACACCTGCATCCTCCGCATCGCTGGACGAGATGTGAGCTGGACTTACTTACAACTGAAGGTCACAGGTCAGCAATGTAGACAGAGGTTAGAGCAGAAGTGAACTCTAAATTTATCAAAATCTGCTGGACGATGTTCAGGTTTTTGTGCTCGTGCTAATTACAGAACCTCCTCCTCCACCTCCTCCAGTCTGGCCCAAGGTTCTCTCAGCTGTCTTGGTTCCTGTGGTTGTCCTGGCTATTTGCTGTGGTATCGGCATGTCTTGTGGATATAAAAGGCTGAAAAATAAAGAAGGTATGTAGGAGTGTATGTCTGTGTGTTACTCAATAATTCTATGAAAAATCTGGATGCTTTCTATCCCTCATAGTCCTTAGTGTCATTGATCCATTACTTAGTTCTACAGTGTTTCATTCCTTGAGTGTAATATTTCGCAGCACTTCTGAGTTTCATTACCCTGTTTCTGGTTCTGTTTCTTGATTGATGTTAGTTCCCTTTTGTGATCTCTTTGTTATTTGTATCCCCGCTTCAAAATGAAACTTAAAAGCATCAGGTGACATTGCACATTGCTCATAACAGCTAGGTTCAGAAAGGAATCTGTCAAAGGAAGTGTGCTGATGCTGTGCAGCTCATGTTGTGCTTGGTTGTTCTTTCAGTTCGTGAGGTGGAGGTGGGTTCAGGTGTGACGTCTGCCAAGCTGCCCTGCAAAGCCACAGTTCACCTGTCTCAGGTAAATAAAGTCGTGTGGAAGGACAGAGATGGCAGGATAGTCCACGTGTATCAGGAAGACTCTGAGCAGCCTGAAAAACCGCACAGACGTTACAGGAACCGAACAGAAATGAATGAAGGCCTCAGTCTGACCCTGACATACCCCACAGAAACTGACACAGACACCTACACCTGCACCGCCTACAGCAGGGAGGGAAAAGTCCTGATGGAGAAAAAAGTGGAGCTGAAAGTCGAAGGTCAGTGCTGCAGTGGATCCTTATTCACAGATTGTGTTTGACAATTTGATGGTTTGGAAGAACTAATGAAGCTATTTGTGGGAAATTGATGGAAGAGAAACTGTTAAGTATTAGCAGTTAATGAGGCGGCCAAGCTCAAAGATAAATTTGAACACAGCAGATACTACGGTTATTCAGTTTTTAAATGCTGATGGATGACAGTGAGCTGAGTTTCTCTTGTTCACAATGAGCTCACCCGAAACCCTGGCTGATTGTGACACCCATTTTCATACCTTGGCTCATGTGATTTTGTAGAGGATCATCAGGGGTCATTTGTCCCTCTTTGGGGTGTTACTCCAACTGGGTTTAAATCTGGGACTCTCCACCATTTGACCTTTAGAACTGAAGAAGCTTCTCGGATCAGAGGTGAAACGTCTTCAAGCAACTTACCAGATGCTTTTTTTCCCAAGCTCCTTAGACTATTCTGTCTAAGATTAAAAATATTTTATGATCTGAAACATTTATGGGTGACAAATATGCAAAAACAAGAAGAAAGAAATCAGTTACTTCATGGTACTGCATGTTAGAAAGCATCTGCAAGTGATTTAACAGAAAAAAACTGGTGGATTAAAAAGTCAAATGTTTGTCGTTATAGAGCTCATGTTGTGTTTGTTGTCCTCTCAGACTGTCATGTAGAAGTGAAGGACGGGGCGGAGTCTGTCCTGCTGCCCTTTCAAACCACAGAAAACCTGCCTGAAGACACTGAAGTGGTGTGGAAATGCCTTGAACCCAAGTACATGAAGGTCTATGTGTATGAGAACCGCTCTGACCATCCTGACAAACAGGATGAACATTACAAAGATCGAACGGAGATGAAGAAAGACCTGCTGACCGCTGGAGACCTCGGTCTGACCCTGAAAAACCCCACGGAGGGTGACAGTGGGAGATACGGCTGTGAGGTCAACAACAAGGAAACCTGGAGATACAAGAGGGTGTGGCTCACAGTCATAGGTTAGTTAGTGAGTTAGTTCATGATTATTCATGTTGGTTTATTTATTTGTTTGTGTGACTCTCTTCTGTTTCCTCTGCAGGGAATAACCAGGCCAAGAAACAAACAGATAACATCAGGATCAGCTCCAATGATCAATCAGTTTGATGTGTTCGTTTCATTATTAATCTGATTTCAAAGAGCAAAGGTCCGTGAAGGACATCATGAACAGACAATGGATGAAGGGCGGAAGATGATTTCACCTGATTCTGAGCCCTTTGTTTGTTATTAGTCTCAGTGAGGTCAACAGTCTGTCCTCATATTTGTCTGTTCTCAGTATGATTAGACAAGCAACAGCGTCACTTTACTGTTGGCTGTTTCAGTAACATGAAGAAAGTACAGTGCAAGAAATATATCAATATCATCTGCATGTGATGTGAAAGAATGTGAAGCACCATTTATACATTTGTTCAATGAACATTTTATATAGACTAAGGTACACAAGTATTCATTAACCCTTTAAAACTGTTAGGAGCGGTAGACGGATGGATGGATGGATGGATAAAACCGGAGGAGTTGTACTTACATATCATGCCATCAGCTTGTCCTCGGTCATGGTTTCCTCCCACATATAGCTTTGCAAAAACTGCACAAAAAGCACTTGCAGCAACAAAAACATAATATTCCAGAAACACGCCGATCCGATCAGCTGTTTGTAACACTTCCTATGTTGAAATAGACGTAGACGAACGATGGCATGACCATGTTACCTGCTTGAAACTGGAAGTAACGTCATTTTCACAAAAATTGTAGGTTGTTTTTTTTTTTTTTTTTTTTTACCTTCGACACCTGTTACGACCCGTCTAGGGCCATAACATGAGTGAGGCACTCGCTCCCCCCCCCCCAAGACCCAAGCAGCCACAAGAGACAAATCCGTTAGATACAAGGTGATTTGTTTACAATGTGAAATAAAGGAACCAAAATGGGAGTGTCAACACTTCAGGGTGAGCCAAGGCCAAAACCATAAACAAAACAAATCTACACAAATCCCGCACCCCTGACCTTACCAAAACAAAGTCGAAAATAAAGACAGAGTCTGACCTCCTTAACTAACTCAAAACAGGAGAAAACGGGTGATCAAAAGAAACGGCAGCTCACCCCTACCCACTCCACTTCCACAACTGTCAAGCGCACTGCAGCCACCGGCTGCCACAGGAGTGCTGCTGGGTCATGAGGAGAAACACGCCTCCTTTTAATGGGTGGGTCCTCCAGCTGGGACCAGTCACATCGGGGCGGTGTATCCACGCACCAATCGGAGCAGGGCCCTGGCACAGCTAAATTAACATAAAAAGACACAACACCTGCACAAAACAAACACATGGACATGCGAGTTCGTAACACACCTTTAAAGCCTACACTGGTGTTTTTACACTGTATAGTTTCTGGAATGCTTAGAACTCAAATTGCTTTGACTAGTTTATTTTGATGCACATGCTGGGCTTTTTTTTTGCAAATTTAGATTACAATATTTATTTTTGTTTTTCCTGCAGTGTATAAAAATTGGTGTATCTCAAAAATAAAACTATGACGACACTCAAAATAAATTTCTTGTTGTTGGAGCTATTTTGTGCAAGTTTTTTGTATTTACAGGTTTGAGCGATAAACATCTGAAATTTCTATAACTACAAATATATGTAAAAAAAATGAAGAACAATTTTAATTTTTTTTGTTGTTTATTTCACTTTTTTGCAATTTATGTAGTTACTATGGACTTAATGCATACACATATTACAATTTGGTCTATAACAGTTGTATTGATGTATGGCAACTTAAAATGCTCTCAAAAATGGCCCTACAGCATGAAAAAATATAAAGATAAGCTGTGGCAGACTTCTATGGTAGGTCTTAAAGGGTTAAATAAACAGCATTTATACATCCGTTTTCCTCTGCTTACCCATTTCAGATTCAGGAGGGCAAAAGTTGGAGCACATCCTGGACACGCTGCCAGTCTAAAGTTCGTCTCATAGCACTCAGTTACTCAGTTCAATTTTATTTATACAGCACCACATGACAACAACAGTCACCTCAAGGCACTTTATATATTAAGGTAGACTGTAAAATGTTACAAATTTTGAGAAAACCCAACAATCATATGAGCAAGCACTTTGGCGACAGTGGGAAGGAAAAATTCCCTTTTATCCATTCTTTATTTGTCAAGGGATTATACAGACTTGTACACATTATATGCTTCTTACATGACATTAGATTTTGCAAACCAATTTGGCTTTTATTGTAAACCAAAAAAAGTATGATAGAGAAAAGAGTATGTAAGTATTGGGTGGCTGTAGCTCAGGTGGCAGAGCAGGTCAGCCACTAATCAGAAGGTCAGTGGTTTGATCCCAGGCTGCCTCCTGGCTGCATGCCAAATATCCTTGGGCAAGATACTAACCCCGTGTTTGCCTACTGGTGGTGGTCAGAGGGCCCGGTGGCGCCAGTGTCCGGCAGCCTCGCCTCTGTCAGTGCGCCCCAGGGTGGCTGTGGCTACAATGTAGCTGCCATCGCCAGTGTGTGAATGTGTGTGTGAATGGGTGGATGACTGAATGTAGTGTAAAGCGCTTTGGTCCTATGGACTAGAAAAGCGCTATACAAATGCAGGCCATTTACCATTTGTATGCATCCAGGTACGCACAGGCTCACTCCTGGTGGCTGTGTGTCGAGGCCTGGAGCCTGGGGCTCGCTCGGGCCCCTTCGGGGGTGGGGTGCCCTCGGCCTCTCGGCCTGGGGCTCGGTCACTCTGGCACAGGTGGCTTCCGGCAGAGCTCATGGGCACGTGACTGCAACCCCCCCTAGCTTATGCTCTGCGGCTTCTGAGTGACCCCTCATCTGGGACTTCATGCCCTGGAGGATGGGGCTGTGGAAAAACTAGTCCATGCATTCATCTTTAGTAGGCTTGATTACTGTAACAGCATCTTTACAAGTCTACCTAAAAAATCAGTCAGACAACTACAGCTCATTCAGAACTCTGCTGCTCAAGTCCTCACTAAGACCAAAAAAGTGGACCACATCAGTCCAGCTCTGAGGTCTTTACACTTTACACTTTCTGCAAAAGTTTATATATTTTTTTCTTTTGTGATGTATTCTCATGTGTAAGACACTTACTTGGCAACCCAGCTAACGTTAATACTGCTCTATTTTAGCAATCTTTTCTATAATTAATTCAGTATTTTTAACTCTATTCTCGTAATTAACTCAATATTAATGACTTTAATCTCGTAACTGACTTTTTTTTTTTCCTAAATATGGTGTAAAACTGCCTCGTAATATTGTTTATTTCTATGGTCAGAAATTATTTTTGTAATCTTCTCACCAAAACAGACCTGAAATAATCCCTACATGTTCCATCTTCATTTGCAGGAATGAGAAAGCCAAAAACCAAACCATGCCCTTCCTGTCAGGCTCCAAACACCTGCAACAGGAAGATGTGCAGTGGATGCCTGGGCAGCCTGAAGCCATGAAGTAAGAAACTAACAAGACATGAATGTACACATAAAATATTTATTCATAAAAGAGCATAAATAAAAAAGTTATTCACATCAGAATAACATCGTCACACTAAAGACATCAAACTAGAAAAAACTTCAACTATTTTAATTTAAACTACCTCTGATTTTTAATTTAATTGGCTAATAACTGAGAGACAAAACATTTCAAGATGGATAATTTAGAACAGTTTAGAATAGAATAGAATAGAATTCAACTTTATTGTCATTGCACATGTCACAGGTACAGGGCAACGAAATGCTGTTTGCATCCATCCAGAGGTGCTTTAGTGATATAGATATATTACAATATATATTAGCAATAATATAGATATGTAAGTATATTACAGAAATGGGTCTATTATGGTCAAGGTCAAGGTAACTTTATTTATACCCATGGGCAAGGTAAATTTTCTTTACAGAAAAAATGACAGCATTTGGCATCCCTTTAAAAACACACATACCTAGTACAGATATACACCTCACTGTGGCACATATATAGTAATTTTAATATTTCGAATCAAAAACAGTTCTTATTTAATTCAGTGACAGCAACGGGGACAAAGCTATTTTTATAACGCTTTGTCCTGCATCTCGGAAATAGAAACCTCCGTCCTGAGGGAAGAAGCTGAAATTCACCCCTTAGAGGATGGGAACCATTTTTAAGGATTGATAAAGCCATCCTCTGTACCTGCTCAGAGTACAGGGAGGCTAAACAAGACTGTGGCCCACCTATCAGACGACTGGACCATCTCACTATCTGATTCAGAGAGTTTTTCTCTGTGACAGAGGTCTGACCGAACCATGCCACCAAGCAAAAGAACTCAACAACAGACTCAATAAAAGAACGATAAAACAAAGTTAAAATGTTTTGGTCAATGTGGAAATGAACAAGTTTCCTAAGGCAATAAAGGTGCTGGTGACCCTTTTTACAAACTGATTTGCAATTTTGATCAAAGTTCAGTTTTTCATTGATTATGGTCCCAAGATATTTATATGATTGTACTTGCTCTATTTTCTGACCTTTAATTAAAGTGACTCCGTGCCCATTTTGTTGCTTCCTAAAATCAACAACCATATCTTTTGTTTTAGATATGTTCAGCTGGAGATAAGACTCCTCCCACCACTGAACAAAGTCATCAATGACTGGGCCGTGGTTAATTTCACCCTCTTTCAGTAAGCTGACAATAACAGAGTCATCTGCATATTTAATAATGACCCTGTTTTCATGTCTGCCCTGACACATGTTTGTATAGAGAGTGAATAATAAGGGCGATAGGACGCAGCCTTGAGGAGAACCTGTGGAGGAGAACACTGGGTCAGACAGAACCCCATTTATTCTCACTCTTTGTGACCTGTCAGTTAGAAAATCTAAAATCCAGCCCACCAGGTTTTTCCTGATTTCAAACTGTTCTAAAAGTCTCTTAATTAAAATATGGGGCTGTGTTGTATTAAAAGCCGAAGAAAAATCAATGAAAAGAAGTCTTGCAAAAGTCCCTTTACTCTCTACATGTTTAGGAATCAGATTTAGTAAAGTCAAAAGTGCGTCCTCCACTCCTCTGTTGGGCCTATATGCAAACTGCATTGGATCCAGTTGCTGTTCAATTTCTTTCATAATCACATTTCTGATGATTTTTTCAAAGACTTTCATTACAACTGAAGTGAGGCAACAGGCCTGAAGTCGTTTAGATTTAGGGACAGGAACCACGACTGCTTCTTTGCAAAGAGAGGGCACATGTTGTGTTTGCAAGGATTTGTTAAAAATAACCTGAAATATAGGCCTGAGTTCATCAGCACAAGATTTAATTAGGCGGCCACTAATATTATCAGGACCTGGATCTTGTTCACATTGACTGTATGAAAGGCCTTTTGGACATCACTGAGGTCAATGATAAAGTGCTGAGTATCTCTCAGTTTCTGTTTCAGAAATATCCTCGCTGAAATCAGAAGAACTAAAACGAGCATAAAACATGTTTAAAGCGTTTGCAAAATCTCTGTCTGAATTAAAACCATCTAAAATGACCTGACTGCTGCTCTGGGGATTTTGAAACTCTGCTGTGGTTTTCATACAAGTCCAGGCAGACCCAAAATTTTTTGCAGCAAATTTGCTTTCAAGAAGGTTTTTGTAGCTCTGTTTTGCTTTCAAGATCTCGATTTTCATTTCCTTGGAGTGTTTCTCTAACAGGGAGACACTCTTTACACTCAACTCAGCACAGGGACACTGAGGAACCAAACCACAGTCCAAACCCAGGATAAAGAGGTTCAGTGAATGTGGTGTTGAAGGTGTGGAGGTGGATCAGAGTGTCAGAGGAGACTCTGTAGAAGGACAGAGTGCCAGCAGGACAGTCCACATACACTGCTGCTCTGTTAGAGACAGAGGAGGAGGAGGAGGAGGAGGAGGAGGAGGAGACAGATTCTGATGTCTGGTTATGATAGACGGAATCAGGACGACCATCATAGCATGAAAGACTCCAGGACTGATCATTCCATCCAAACGCACAGTAATCACCGTCTCCTTTCCTTCCGATTCTTCTGTAACTCACTGATATAAAAACTCTTCCTCTCCACTCGACCTCCCAGTAACAGCGACCAGTCAGACCAGTTCTACACAGCAGCTGGTAACAGCCATCAAATCTGTCTGGATGATCAGGATATGACTGAACCTCCTCCACATGTGTCACCTTCCTGTTGTTGTCAGACAGTTGGAGGTTTGTGTTCACTGTGTTTGTGTCGATTGTGAGTTG
Organism: Simochromis diagramma; assembly: GCF_900408965.1. Classification (NCBI taxonomy): domain Eukaryota; kingdom Metazoa; phylum Chordata; class Actinopteri; order Cichliformes; family Cichlidae; genus Simochromis; species Simochromis diagramma. Next base: position 66,806 of record NW_024387104.1, on the reverse strand, counting down.
GCAAATCAAATCAAATCAAATCAAATCACTTTTATTGTCACATCACATGTGCAGGCACACTGGCACAGCACATGCGAGTGAAATTCTTGTGTGCGAGCCCCACAAGCAACAGAGATGTGCAAACACAACAACACAAACGAGCAAAATACAAGAATGGCCAACCTGAAACTAATAAATATATGTACAATATATAATAATGTATGCATTTCTGGATGTGTATACTAAATATTTTCCTACGTGTGTGTGTGTGTGTGTGTGTGTGTGTGTGTGTGTGTGTGTGTGTGTGTGTGTATACACATTTTTACAAATTAAATAGTAAAAAAAAAAAAACAATAATAATAATAATAATAAAATATATAAAATATACACAGTTGAATATGTGCAAAACAAGTGGCATTTATATATAGTGTGGAGTGCATTATGTTAAAGTTCCAGTAGTGAAGCTGAGGTGTCTATGACGTGTTCAGCAGTCTGGTGGCCTGGTGGAAGAAGCTGTCTCTCAGTCTGCTGGTACGGGACCGGATGCTGCAGAACCTCCTTCCTGATGGAAGCAGTCTGAACAGTTTATGGCTGGGGTGACTGGAGTCCTTGATGATCCTCCCCGCTTTCCTCAGGCAGCGCTTCCTGTAGATGTCTTGGAGGGAGGGAAGCTCACCTCCAATTATCCGTTCAGAGCACCGCACTACTCGCTGGAGAGCTTTGCAGTTGTAGGCGGTGCTGTTGCCATACCAGGTGGTGATGCATCCAGTGAGGATGCTCTCAATGGCACAGTGATAGAAGGTCCTGAGGATGCGGGGGCTCATGCCGAATCTTTTCAGTCTCCTGAGAAAGAAGAGGCGCTGCTGCGCCTTCTTCACTGTTTTGTTTGTGTGTACTGACCACGTAAGATCCTCAGCCAGATGTACTCCAAGGAACCGGAAGCTGCTCACTCTCTCCACAGCAGCGCCGTTGATGGTGATGGGGGTGTGTACTTCTCTGCACCTCCGGAAGTCCACTATCAACTCCTTTGTCCTTGCGACGTTGAGGGTGAGATGGTTGTCTTGACACCAGTGGGTCAGGGCGCTGACCTCCTCCCTGTAAGCCGTCTCATCACCGTTGGTGATAAGACCCACCACTGTAGTGTCGTCCGCAAACTTCACAATGATGTTGGAGCTGTTAGTGGCAGTGCAGTCGTAGGTGTAGAGTGAGTACAGGAGAGGGCTCAGTACACACCCCTGTGGAGCACCAGTGTTCAGTGTGATGGGGGATGAGGTGATGCTGCCCAGTCTGACCACCTGGCGTCTGTCAGACAGGAAGCTAAGGATCCAGCTGCAGAGGGAGCTGCTCAGTCCTAGATCCTGCAGTTTCCTGTCCAGCTTCGAGGGAACGATGGTATTGAATGCTGAGCTGTAATCTACAAACAGCATCCTCACATACGTGTCTCTCTTCTCCAGGTGTGACAGGGCAGTATGTAGTGTCAGGGCTATGGCATCATCAGTGGACCTGTTGTGGCGGTATGCAAACTGTAGAGGGTCCAGTGAGTCGGGTAGTGCAGAGCAGATGAAGTCCCTGACCAGCTTCTCGAAGCATTTGCTTACGATGGGGGTCAGGGCTACAGGTCGCCAGTCGTTCAATGAGGAGATGGTGGAGGATTTGGGTACAGGGACGATGGTGGCCATTTTGAAGCAGGCTGGGACTACAGACAGAGAGAGGGAAAGGTTGAAGATGTGCGTGAACACTCCAGCCAGCTGAGCCGCGCATGACCTGAGGACGCGGCCGGGAATCCCGTCCGGACCAGTAGCTTTGCGTGCGTTTACCTTCCTGAAGCACTTCCGCACATCCTCCTCAGACACAGTGTACGCACTGACGTCATCCGCGGTGCGCACACTGTCCGGTCTCATGGTGTTCGCTGCGTCGAATCTAGCGTAGAATACGTTTAGATCCTCACACAGAGAGGCCGTGGTCTGCGGTGTGCTGGTTTTCCCTCTAAAGTCTGTGATCGTGTTTAGTCCCTGCCACATACTCCGAGGGTTGTCAAACTGTTGCTCCACCCTGTCCCTGTACTCACGTTTGGCTGCTTTGATCGTCTTCCGGAGTTGGTAATGTGCGTGTTTGTAGTCCGATGTGTTCGCGGAGGCAAAGGCGGTGTTCCGTGCCGCCAGTGCCGCGCGAACATCTCCGTTAATCCAGGGTTTTTGATTTGGGAAGGATTTGACTGTTCTGGATGGGACGACATCTTCCACGCATTTCCTGATAAATCCACAGACTGAGTCTGTGTATTCATCAATGTCTCTGGCGGCCACGTGAAACATTTCCCAGTCTGCGTGATCAAAACAGTCCCGCAGCGCAGACTCCGATTGGTCCGTCCAACAGTGCACCGCCCTCCGGGTTGGAGCTTCCTGTTTCAGCTTCTGCCTGTAGGCGGGCAGGAGCAGGATGGAGCAGTGATCTGATTGGCCGAATGGGGCGCGGGGGAGGGCTTTGTACGCATCCCGGAAAGAGGTGTAACAGTGGTCGAGTAGCCGATCTCCACGTGTGTTAAAAAGGATGTGTTGATGGAGTTTTGGTGAGACTTTCTTCAGGTTTCCCTTATTAAAGTCTCCGGCTGTGATAAACGCTGCCTCTGGGTGTGCGGTTTCCTCGCTGCTGATCGCGCTGTACAGTTCCCTGAGTGCACGGTCAGTGTCGGCTTGTGGGGGAATGTAAACAGCCGTAATAATCACTGCTGTAAATTCCCTCGGTAGCCAGAATGGCCGGCACTTAATCATCAGGTACTCCAGGTCCGGTGAGCAGAAGGATTTGACCGGGTGCACGTTCGCATAATCACACCAGCTGTTGTTGATCATGAAACACACACCACCGCCTCTGCTTTTCCCAGTAAGATCCTGTGACCTGTCCGCGCGGTGCACAGAGAACCCCGGCAGTTGTATTGCGGAGTCCGGTACTTTGTCCGATAGCCAGGTTTCTGTGAGGCAGATCACGCAGCAGTCCCGCATCTCTCGCTGGAATGAGATCCGTGCCCGAAGCTCGCACAGCTTGTTCTCCAGAGACTGCATATTAGCCAGTAATAAACTGGGTAACGGTGGTCTGTAAGTGCGCCGTCTCAGTCGAACCAGAACGCCAGATCTTCTCCCTCTGCGTCGGCGTTTGCGGCCTCCAGGGCCAGAGAACAAAGGCGTCTCAGGTGAGATGAATGGGGGGTCTGCAAACGGAGCGTCCGTGTTGCAAAACTTGAACTCCGGAAAGTTATAAGAAAGACCGTCTTTTATGTCCAGTAAGGTTTGTCGGTCGTACACAAGGAGACAAGTGCTGCTCGTGAAAAAATAAAGGAAAAGTAAAATTAAACACAGAAGAAAGCCGTTGCTTGGGGGAGTTCGCGACGAGGCTGCCATACTCGGCGCCATCTTTGAAGGATTTACAGGAATCTGATGGAGAGAACAAACACAATCCAGCTGTAGTTATTGATCCATCATCTGTTCATTGATTGACACTTTGATGATGACTCCTAACATCAGAGATGTGAATGTGTGCTGCTTTGTTTTCATGAATCCCTTTAAAAACACACTTACACTTCCTCAGACCTGGTCTCAACCATCGTTCTCCAGCAGGCTCCACCCTGAAAGGAGGAGGGGGGTCAGACCAGCACAGTCAGCATGCACACATGGACATTACATGGCTCTCATATGCATACTGTTAGACATTGATAAAGGAACAGTCCAACATTTTCACAAATACACTTCAATCCATATGTGGATCAAACTGCTGATAAGTTGGATTGATCCTGTATCTGTCTGTACACAGCTGTATTGAATGAAATATGAATGATTCAAACTCTGGCCTTCATTATCTTAATATTCCTCTTATGTTAAGCTGGGGAGGAAACTGGCCTGCATTTGCTGTCCACCAGAGCTTATCAACAACAAAAAACAGCTTGTGCATCAACATAAACTATTTCCACAGTGAAATTTGAGTTCTAAGCATGCCAGAAACTATACAGAAAAGCCAAAAATGACTTTAAAAACCACCAGTATAGGCTCACAAAGGCCCTAAAGAGAAAAACTAAATTTTAAGTGAATGTAGCACCGGCTTCTGCACTATGAGCATCATGTTAGCAAAGGTAGGAGAGCCAAGCACGAAAGACGGCACCGCAGAAAACATTTTTTCGGCGAAAGTTATGTTCAAAAAAAGCGCCCCTCCGACAGCCAAACCTATCTGTTCTCTGATTGGATTGTTACATTTGTGATTGACATGACATTGACCAATCAGATGAGAGGAAGAAAAATAGTGTCAAAATTCGTACTTGTAACTTGCAGGGGTTTTTTTTGGCTAAGTCCACACACAAATCTTTTTTACACACACAAAACTGATTTACAAGTACAAAATATTTATGACCACATTTTGAGCCCATAGTTTTCATTCAAAGACTTTATGGCTTTAATACCTGGTGGGCTGGTCTGTAGTCAAAATGCCCAATTTTTTGTCCCAGTCCAGCCCTGCAGGTTAATACTGGCAGTGTCACCATGCCAGCTGACTGTATTTTATCATCAGCCAGTGTTGTTCTTGATCAATATTACCAAAGTTTACCATAAGGCAGCATAGAAAGTATTTACTTGCTTTCAGGTTTCATTCAAATGTTAGTCTTTTCATTTGTTTCCCCACTTTTTTCCTGTTTCAAAATCAAACACCAGTTTGTGAGAAGATTGTCTTCTTTTTTTAACAGGCATTGGTTTTGCATTGGCATTGGCTAATTTGCCAATTGTATGTTAAAAATGTTTTTGCCCAAAACATATGTGCACTACATCTCAGTAAAATAACTATGCAAATATTGATGTCCTTATCTGCTGAATAAACACTGACTGATTGTATCTCTTGTACTTTATCAACGCAGTATCCAAAAACTTTGCACCATAGTGGTTAAAATCTCATTCTAATAAGAGTTAAAAGCACATTTGGTTATTAGGTTTACAGGGTTATTGAATTATGGTTCAATTATGCCCCCCCCCAACAAAAGTTTTCTAGACACGCCACTGTTTACGTTAGCTGTAAGTCACAACTAACCAAACAAGCTGGTTATGAAACTCTTTGGGAAGGTCAATGCCAGGGTGCTGGTGAGGAGAGTCCGTCCGTTAGTTGAACCTCGGATACAGAAGGAACAATGCAGTTTTCGTCCTGGTCGTGGAACACTGGATCAGCTCTTCATCGTCTCAAGAATACTTTAGAGTGCATAGGAGTTTAGAGAACTTGAAGAAGGTATTCGACCATGTCCCTTGGTGGGTCCTGTGGGAGGTGCTCCGGGAATATAGGGTGTCTGGCCCATCACTACGGGCCAGAATCCTTATACACCATTGTAAGAGCTTGGTCTGCATTGCCGGCAATAAGTTGGACTTGTTCTTGGTGGGTGGTGGACTTTGCCAGAGCTTCCCTTTGTCATCAATTCTGTTCATAATTTTTATGGACAGAAATTCTAGGCTTCTAGGCTTAGCCAAGTGGGTGAGAAGCTCAGCCATTCGAGAAATGCTAAGAGTAGAGCCGCTGCTGATCTAGAGAAGGATGCCTCATCTAGAGATGATCTAGAGAAGGATGCCTCCTGGGGGCCTGAAGTTAAGGTTATTGGAAGTCAAGTCCCTTTGGATAAGTTAACTGATACCCTCGGTCTGCTTACTTCTCATCTTTCTCACACTATAAGGAATCTCGGAGTGTTTTAGATAGCTATTTTAAATTAGAGAAGCAAGCATCCACAGTAGTGAAAACCAGGTTACGCGAAATTGCCAATCAAAACCTTATCTTTCTCGAAGAGATCAAGAAACACAAATTCATGCCTTCATCACTTCTAGACTGGATTACTGAAATTCTCTCTATTTCTCTCCATTGCTCACAGTTAGTCCAAAATGCTGCTGCACGTCTTTATCGGGTGTTAGAATGCACACATCACTTCAGTTCTGGCTCCATGTCAAATATCATATTAATTTTAATATTAGTTTACTTACTTTTAAAGTTACAAATAATATGGCACCCAGTTATTTAAGCCAACTCCTCAACATGGATGACCCCAAAAAAGCACTGATATTGTCTAACCAGATGTTCTTAGTACAACCAAGGTCTCAATTGAAGCATAGAGGAGATCTGGCATTCACAGTAGTATCACTCAGACACTGGAATAATCTGCCAGAGGATATTTGACTTCAAAGTCTATTCAGTCTTTTAAATCACATCTTAATGCTCACTTTTTCACTTTGGCTTTTAATTCAAGTTCAGAAAGATCATTTCTAACCTTCACTAAAGCTGTTTCTATGAAAGCTGACTAAAACTCTTCAGGTAAGACCTTCCTCTCCAGAGGACTTGTTTGACAGCTACTCTTTCAAGAATTTTTGATATGAAAGGAAGGCTGGAGTTTAGCCTATAATTAGCTAAAACCACCAAGTCAAGAGATGGTAAATACATACAAGAGAACGATGGCCATGACAACCCAATGCCCAGTGAATATTTCATGCAGCAGAAACCCAAGAAAGAGAAGCAAGAGGAGGAACCATCATGTACGGAGAGGCCCCTGCACGATATGTACCACGGGCAGATAGACACTTCCTCGCACATCTAGAAATCCTATCAGTGGTTGGATAAAACTGGACTGAAAAAGAGCACAGATCCATACCTGAGAGTGTCCAGTCTCCAGCCTAAATCCCTCAGACCAGCTGACAGCAGCTCCATTCCTGAACCTCCTGGTTGATTGTAGCTCAGGTCCAGCTCTCTCAGATGGGAAGGGTTGGCACTCAGAGCTGATGCCAAACAAGTACAGCCTTCCTCTGTGATTAGACAGCCTGACAGACTGCATACAAAAAAACAGCAACAATTCAATCTATTTGCATCCTTTCAATTGAATTAAGCAGCACATAAGTGATGATTCCCATCAGTCATCTCACGTTTCTTAAGAGTGTAAGGGAGCACCCTACAAATCGGGGTCACGATTCAACTTTCCGGGAGAGACTGCTGTTAAAAACAGGGAAAAAAAATATGTAGGTTCCACCTTTGGCTCGTACCATCACCAGGCAAATTGAAGATAGAGCAGGGGACACTAAGACAGAGTTGTTGAAGAGGTACATAATTCAGGTTAATGAGTCTGCTGAAATTGACGGCTAATACTACTTGTATGTGCAAGACATATGTGTGCATGACAACATTTTTTTTTTGCGCTGTCACTACCAAGCAAAACCAGTGGTGTAGAACTATTCAAAATTCTGAATGGTTACATATCAGAAAAACTGGATTGGTTTCTCTTGGTCTGCATATACACAGAGAGCTGAGTGGAGTTTGCACTTGACTGCAAGTCTATGCACTGTCATTTACAGGGAAATTGTGATTATCCAAAAAATGTTACTTGAACCTAAAAACACAATAAACAGTGTCATTAAAGTCATTAACTACATCAAAGAGAATGCCCTAAACTCAGGTCTATTCAAGCAGCTTTGTGATGAGATGGATGCAAAGCACAAATGCCTTCTCTTACACACAGAAGTAAGATGGCTAACTAAAGGGAGATCCTTGGTCAGAATTTGAGTAATGAAAGTTTGTGCCGAGACTTGTTCCAAGAAAAAAACTGTGATCGAAACCAAATTGTGAAGTATAGTGGACATAAGTGACAAACATTGCATGTCCTTGTCTCCCATTACTCCCAAATGGACTGGCTTCTTAGGTGGGAAACAAACAGCACTGACATACAAGAACAAAGCATACACAAAGGAGAAGGAAGAAAAAAATTGAGCATATGCAGTATTGGATTGATGGAGCATGTTTTTCAGATGAAATGGTGCCTCAGATCATAAAGACTCATAGATGAGTACAATTGATGCTAATAAGACAAGATAAGTGCTGCAGAAAAAACATCAATCTGCTGAATTTAAGTTTTTATTTTACCGCTGAATTCATTAACATCAAGAATAGATGGAGTGAAAATCATTATCATATCATCATTACATAATTCTGTGTGGTTTTCTCATTTTAGCTAATTTCAGCTCTAAAATATATACTACCAGCCAGGTTTGGACACACTTCATTTAATGTGTTTTCTTTATTTTTGTTACTTTCTATAATGTAGATAATAGCCATAATCAAAACTAGCGTAATAATACTATCTATAATGATCAAAACAGCACAAAGAACTCAGAACAGAAGTATTGAATCCTCTTCTTTTTATTCTTTTACTGGACAGAGAAAATGCGGAGTGAGAGTGTGCAAAGTATTTATAATTATTTTATTCAATCATTACTTTCCGGAAAGGGATGTGCACGAGGCTAAGCCACTTGCAGATCTGAAGCATTAAGCTGGACTTTTGCAGCACAAACGTAGCACAAACGTTTGACATCAATTTTGTTTGATTTGGGTAATGTGGGGGGGCTGGTTGACCTTTTGACCTTTACATTTTCATTAATATCTTTAAAACAGAGGCAGCACAAACGACAATTTTAGCAGCACAAACGTAGCACAGTTGATTGACACCCATTTTGTTATATTTAATTAATGTGGGGGGGCTGGTTGACCTCTGATGACCTCTAGAAATTTTTATTAATATCTTTAAAATGATCCTGGCACAAATTAAAAGTTTTACAGCACAAACGTTTGATACCACTTTTGTTGGATTTTAAGAAGGTGGGGGGCCAACTTCACTCACATCTAGCAGCTGGTTCATTTGTGCTGCCAGATCCTCATGGAGTGCAGTCATCTTCTTCAGCCAGGTGTGAACCATGTCAGGTCTGATGCTGTCCAATTCTTGATACTGGAGACCTGTTCTTGGATGTCTGCCACTGTGATGGTTACTGGACCCTTTTCAGGGAGGTCGTTGTAGCCTGCCCTTAGGTCCACTAGCCACTGAGCATTGCCGTTATGGGTTGCATCCTTCTCCGATATTGTCTTCCAATATTGCTCTGTCTCCAGCGTGTGGTTTTCATATTGTTCCCTTGCCACTGAGAGTACACCTTAGCTGGTTCTCTGGAGAACAGCTGGTTTATCCTTCCGCCTTCTCTCTCCCAAGTGTACCTCTTCAATCGGCTGGCCAAGGCTGTGAGTAATTGCTTGGCAGTTTTTCAGGCAGGCCTCAGGTATGGACAGCTTGCTATAGTTCTTGGACACCTTCTTTGTCACACCTTTTTGCAGCTCCGACAGTTGGCTAACCTCTCTCCATGCTACCTTGATACTAGCCTCCAGACTCCTTCCCCATAGGGGGTATTGCTTCTTATGGCTGTTCAACTTGTAGCCAAGCATCTCACTGATCACTCCTGCTGTAGTGTAGATCAGCTTGTTAGTCTCAGTAATCGTGGCTGTAGGTATCGTCCATAGCGCTGCATTTACATCATCTAGTAGATCTGCTGAGGGTACTTCATTTATTCTTGCTAACCAGCTATAGGGACCCAGGTTTCAAGCTTCGCAATTATCCTATTTTTCAGGTCAGTTCCTCTTGCACTCAACGATCCTTCTTCCATTGCACTTGAGGCTTGGTACCCAATCTCTGGTGCGGGTGATAATATCTCCCCACTGACCTGTAGTCCTGGCTCCCCCTTGCCATAGCATTTGTGTTGTACCTCGTCAATCTCTGGCTGCAAGAGCAATCTCTTCTTTCGAATGTTGTAACACTGAGCTACTAGTGATATGTCGGTCGCGAACGAAATGGCTCTTAGAGCCAGATCTCTGACGTGAACGATGCGAGCCGGCTCCTTATCGCAACCCGTGTTTTTTTTTCTCTCTCACACCCTCTCCGTCGCCCTTTTTTTCCTCTTTACTCGGCACACGAGCCTTGTGCTTTACGCTGGGAAGAGGCGGGAGGTGCGGTAGTTACACTCGCAGTACCACAGGAACAGAGCGGAAGAGAAAGAGAGAAAGACAGCCAGGGACAACAACCTCACATTAGAAAGGTATAGTAATCATCCACAACTATTTTCAGTTGCAGATGATAAAGGATTCAGAAAGTTTATTCATGCAGGTCCATATGACAGAGAATATGCATCTTCTTTTAGTTTTCATATTATAATTTATATTCAATTGTGTTGTGGTTTGCAGTGTTTTGTGTTGTTTCACTTTAAATTTGTTTAAAAGGAAAAAGCTGAAAATTTAAATAGTTAAAGTTGAAATGTGACTAGTTGTTTTTTGTATTATATGATTTATTTATTACATTTTATGTGGAGTGAATAAATAAAAGTATATTTACGGTGGCCCCTAGAAACAAAGCACGTACAGACTTCAAAACACATACGAACTCTGAAGCACGTACAAACCCTGAAGCATGTACAAACTCCAAAACACATAAAAACTCCAAAACAAAAGACAACAGAAGTGCTCCAGAATGCTGGGCGCAGTGTTGAGCTTTTCTTACCTAGTGGCTACACAAGCCAGCAATTAGCAACAACCGGATTTGGTGTGTGGTAGTAACAGGTAAATGAACTTTTTTTTTTTAAATTATTTGAATATATATGAGTGCTTGTGTATAAATACACAAACAATACACATATGCTTTCAATTGAGTAATTTAAGTGATGTAGGTAGCTCTGTTTTGGAAGTTCAGTTAACGCTAGAAATGTGTTTTGGAGTTTGTACATGCATTGTCTCTAGGGGCCACCACATATATTTATACATAAATATATATAAATAAAACCACTTTTTTTTACATTAGTAATTCCTTTTGTGCATAATTTTATATTATTGTTAATAATAAATCAATTAAAGCAACAAAACAACCTGACGAGCCGGTTTGGAGCCAAAGAGCCGGCTCTTTTTAGTGAACCGAGCCGAAATAGCCAGTTCTCTAAAAAGAGCCGGAAATCCCATCACTATGAGCTACACATTTCACCGTCAACTTGGATGATAAGTACAGAAGATTCCATAGGTCCCTCATCCTTTTCATGTAACCCCTTCCGCCAGGGTTACTTGCGTAGTAGCATTCCAACAAGGCCCCATTTTCATTTCTTACCCACCGATAGAGCTGTGCGATATGACCAAAATTTCATATCCTGATATAAAACATCTATCGTCCCAATAACGATACAAATCACAAAAATGTAACATTTTCTATAAATTCTGTGAATCTCAGGTAGCTGGAGTGTTTCCAGCTGGGCTCATGTACCTGGAGTCGAATGTTTTAACTGATGCATGAAACTACATTTTTAGACATAGGTTGTGACGGCCGCCGTTTTCTTTTTGAGTATTTATTACACGGCGTGCTGCAGGGAAAAGCCTGTTCTAACGTTTGAGTCTAAGGTTTATTTTTTAGCACGTGGCGGCTCTTTTTTTACTTCTCAGCCATAAATACTCTGCATACTTTTTCACATCATTCAGTTTATTTTGAAAAGTCTCAACATGATCTTGAGCTTTATTGTGAAAGGTTTGTGGAAAATAAACAAGCAGACTTGCTATGTTTTTACCATTGTTGTTGCTAACGACAACGCATAAAAACAGGCACTTGTCCGTCCGTTGTGTGGATATATTAAATATAAGAGAAAGAGAGAACTTTAAGAAATTAATATAGCCACTACAGTGACCATCAAAACAATATTGCCGTAAACGTTTATTTTGTGACACCACAAAACAAACGATAACGTAAAATGAAACTATAGATGTTTATATCAATCAATCAATCTTTATTTATAAAGCACTTTTCATACAGAAAAAATGTAGCACAAAGTGCTTTACATAGTTAAAAGCAGCCCACCCCACCCTCCAACGCACTCCCCACACTCTCAATACACATATATCCCCCCACCCCCACCCACACACACATACACACACGCGCACACTTAAAGAGTAAAAATTGGGCTGGGCTCGCATGAGCCAAGTGAGGAAATATTATAACAGAGAGCCGTCTGCACCGGGAGCCGGTCACAGACCGCAGCCTCCAGGCTGGGCACACAGCAGGAGGGAGGCCAAGGAGCCCCCCAACCAGGCTGAGAGGACCCCAGAGACCCAGCAGCCACGGTCAATAACAGCCCCGGTGCAGAGAGCGCCCTCCGAGGAAACACTGGAGATATGACGCAATACGATATATATACAGGGTAAAATGATAAAATAAATAAGAACAGGATACAATATAAATATAAATAGAGTAAGAAGATTAAAAAATGAATAAGAATAAAATCAAGAAATATTAGGTAAATCCTAAATTAATAATAGAATAACAGGATAGAATAAATAAGCATAAAAAATAAATAAACGCTAAGTAAAAGCTAAATTAAAAAGGTGGGTCTTGAGCCTGTTCTTAAAAACATGCACGTTCTCTGCGGCCCTGAGCTCCTCCGGCAGGCTGTTCCACAGACGAGGACCATACCACTGAAAAGCTGCCTCTCCGTGAGTATGTGTCCTGACTTTAGGGACAATCAAAAGGCCAGTACCAGAGGACCTCAGGGTCCGCGAGGGTTCATATGATAAAAGCAGATCTGAGAGATAAGAAGGCCCAAGACCATTAAGACATTTAAAAACCAGTAAAAGAACTTTAAAATCGATCCTGAAACACACGGGGAGCCAATGCAGCGATTCTAAAACCGTTGTAATGTGGGCCCGCCCTCTGGTCTTCGTCAGCACACGAGCTGCCGAGTTTTGCAAGAGTTGTAAAGTTGAAATATTCTTCTTAGGAAGACCAGAGAGCAGGGCATTACAGTAATCAATGCGACTGGTAATAAAAGCATGCATCAGCATCTCCGTGTTGGCCCGAGAGAGAATAGGGCGGACTCTGGCTATATTTTTTAGATGATAAAATCCAATTTTGGTTACATGTTTAATATGTGGGATAAAACCAAGCTCAGAGTCAAAAATAACACCCAGGTTTTTCACTTGTAGCGAAGGACATAGTGAAAATGCCTCTAATTTAGACAAGAGTTTCTCTCTCTGAGCCTCAGGACCGACAATTAAAACTTCAGTTTTGTCCTGGTTAAGCTGTAAAAAGTTTTCTGCCATCCAAGATCTTATATCCAAGATACAGTTAAAAAGGGCATCCATTGGTCTGGTGTCATCAGGAGACACAGAGATGTACAGCTGCGTGTCATCAGCGTAACTGTGGAAGTTCACTCCATGCCTCCTGATGACACTGCCGAGAGGCAACATATACAAATTAAAAAGTACAGGGCCTAGAACCGACCCTTGAGGCACACCACATGTCATTTTATGGATCTTAGAGGAGCATGTATCCATACTCACCATAAAAGATCTGTCAGAGAGATAGGAAGTGAACCAGTTGTGTACAGCACCAGAGAGGCCCACCATGTGTTTCAGTCTGTTTAAAAGAATAGCGTGGTCTACTGTATCAAAGGCTGCGCTTAGATCCAGTAGCACCAGGACTGAGAGCTTTTGGGCGTCCCAGTTACATCTAAGATCATTTAAAACATTTAGGAGAGCAGTCTCTGTGCTGTGGTTTACCCTAAATCCAGACTGGAATATCTCCAGGATCTGTCTATCATTGAGAAAATCAGTAATCTGAGTAAAAACAAGTTTTTCTAAGACTTTCTACCATCATCCGGTATATATATCGTTATATCGAACAGCTCTACCCACCGATGCCTTCTTGTTTCAATAGCCCACTTCTCATCAGGGTGCCCTGGTTCCTCAAAACCTGATGTGGACCTTGTTGAGCGAAATAGAAGAGCCACCTTGGCAGAACAAGATTAAGCTGTTCCTCTAAAGGACAAAACTCACTCTTTCAAGGTTGCCATTGTTCACAATTTCCATTATGAAAATAGGGATGCAAAACAGACCTAAATCTTTGAAAAGACCAGTGCATAAAACATGTTTCTATTGTCACACTAAGTGTCACAGTTTTTAAATTTTAGAGTTTAACAATCCACTGAAGAAGCAACTAAAATGGCACCTGCAATTTCTATATAGGTTAGCAGTTTACGTAAATAACATTTTAATTATCAACAGTATCAATCAGAATCCTGACCTTAGAATTTCCAGTGTGCAATATGAACTCATCATTCCAATGCACAGAAACTTCACTCCTGAGTCCCGTAGGTCATTGTTACTAAGATCCAGCTCTCTCAGGGTGGGGGACTTTTTTACAAGGTTAAAAAAACTTTTTTTGGGGGGAGCCAGAGAACTGAGGACAGAACATCACAGCTTCTATCCGTGAGGTTGCACACACTCAATTTGAAGGACACACACAAAGAAAACACTAGCTTTACAGTGTATTGATAGTGGTAGTTTGTAGATTTGACGGTTCTAATCTTATTTTAGAACTGGCTGGAACTCTTATTGTCTTATTATAAATAGACCAGAGGTGTGGTAGTTTTTAGATATAATTAGCACTAATAAAACAACAATAAATGGATGAAGCTGACTTTTATTACTTGTTTTTTGAAAAACAAACAAAAGCTCTTTTGATCTGACTTCAGATTTTCCACTGTATAATGTTGAGTCTTTAGTCCACTGCAAAGAAGCTTCACTCCCGAATCCTGCAGATTATTATTACTTAGGTCCAGCTCTCTCAGACAACAGGATTGGGAGCTGAGAACCAATGAGAGAGCTTCACAACTACTCTCTGAGAGTTTACAGTGATTCAATCTAGGAAAAAGAATGGCATGTATTAAAATTAAATCACTTTAGATGAAGAAATCAAACATCAGTGTGGAGCACAAGTCTTTATTAACTTACAAATACATTTTAATCTGGAAAAACATTTAAAGATTTGGAATTGTACCAGTAAAAACCTAATCGTAACTCTATAATTAAATGTAAACCAGTAAGGAGCTGGTTCATTTAGTAACTCTAGTTCAGTACCTGCAGGGGCACAGGCCCTGTTCATATTTCTAATTGTAAAATATACAATTACTGTTGCTGAATGGCAATCAAACCAATACTTTTCATTACATACTTGACCTTGTTTTAGCGTCTGAATTAATCCTTTATACTTGCTCGTTTAGCTTCTTCCTCTTAAGCCCTTCCTAAAATCCTACTTTCTTTTGATTAGCCAATTTAAGGATGCCTGCTAAAGGCACCACTCTGTCCTTTTGAACTCCACCATGCCCACTACATGTGCATAGGTTTTGTGAAACAAATGGTAAAACCTTTATAGACAATTTCTGGTTTACAATTACCAATAAAAGCTTCTCGCATCCATTTGTACATTTCAGAGCCTGATTCTGGAATATGATAGTGGACGTCGACAAATACAAAATCATTGCTTTCTTACTGAGGACTGAGGACTTCTTACTGCATTTAGTCTTTCAAATATGAAATTTATAAAAAAGTGTCACACTGTTTAAAGAGTGTGACAGCTAAATTATTTTGGAGAGAGAACACCAGGTCAGATCTGAGAGAATTAACAATACTCCTTCCAGAACACTGATTATGAATTTTGTTACCCACAGGGACAAACTGAAATCAAATTAATCTACACTGAATAAGTGGACAAAAACTGATTTCTAGGAATCAGTGAATAAGATTAATAAGTGCTGACAGCAGGAAACCAAATGCAACATAATGACTAAGATTCAGTTCACCAGCAACTGAAGTACCTGCGTATATAAGTGACTGTGACATTTGAAAAGTGAAGTCACACTTTTGTCCACAAAAACAACCAAAAATTAAAAAATGCAAAAAATGAATTGTAATCTGCATTTTGTAGTTTAAAAAAAATCCTTTTAGAAATTAAGGTATGAATATATATGTACTTACAGAGCTTTTTTGGAGGCTTTGACCACTGGCAGCAGCCTCAGAAGAGCCTCCTCTGAAGCAGAGTATTTCTTCAGGTCAAACACATCCAGAGATTTTTCTGATGACAGTAACATGAAGACCAGAGCTGACCACTGAGCAGGAGACAGGTTATCTGTGGAGAGACTTCCTGATCTCAGGGACTGTTGGATCTCCTCCACTAGAGAACGATCATTCAGTTCATTCAGACAGTGGAACAGATTGATGCTTTGCTCTGCAGACAGCTTCTCACTGAGCTTCTTCTTGATGCACTCGACTGTTTCTTGGTTGGTCTGTGAGTTACTTTCTGTCTGTGTCAGCAGACCTCGTAGAAGAGTCTGACTGGTCTGCAGTGAAAGACCCAGGAGGAAGCGGAGGAACAAGTCCAGGTGTCCATTAGGACTCTGTAAAGCCTTGTCCACAGCACACTGGTAGAAGTGTTTCTCTGCAGATTCACTTCTTTCAGATTTCTGGAAGGTTGTTTTTTGTTCTTCCAGCAGATTGAGTCCAGAGTTGATGAAGGTCAGATGGACATGAAGAGCAGCCAGAAACTCCTGAACACTCAGATGGATGAAGCAGAACACCTTGTCCTGGTACAGTCCTCTCTCCTCTTTAAAGATCTGTGTGAACACTCCTGAGTACACTGAGGCTGCTCTGATATCGATGCCACACTCTGTCAGGTCTGATTCATAGAAGATCAGGTTTCCTTTCTGCAGCTGATCAAAGGCCAGTTTTCCCAGAGACCCAATCATCTTCCTGCTCTCTGGACTCCAGTGTGGATCTGTCTCAGCTCCTCCATCATACTTGACCTTCTTCACTTTGGTCTGAACCACCAGGAAGTGGATGTACATCTCAGTCAGGGTCTTGGGCAGCTGTCCTCCCTCTCTGGTTTCCAGCACATCCTCCAGAACTGTAGCAGTGATCCAACAGAAGACTGGGATGTGGCACATGATGTGGAGGCTTCGTGATGTCTTGATGTGGGAGATGATCCTGCTGGCCTGCTCCTCATCTCTGAATCTCTTCCTGAAGTACTCCTCCTTCTGTGGGTCAGTGAACCCTCTGACCTCTGTCACCATGTCAACACAGTCAGGAGGGATCTGATTGGCTGCTGCAGGTCGTGTGGTTATCCAGAGGCGAGCAGAGGGAAGCAGTTTCCCTCTGATGAGGTTTATCAGCAGCGCATCCACTGAGGTGGACTTTCTAGGGTCAGTTAGGATTGTAGTTTTGTGGAAGTCCAGAGGAGGTCGACACTCATCCAGACCATCAAAGATGAACACAACCTGGAAGTCTTCAAAGCTGCAGATTCCTGCTTCTTTGGTTTCAGTAAAGAAGTAATGAACAAGTCCCACCAAGCTGAACTTTTCCTCTTTCAGCACATTCAGCTCTCTGAAAGTGAATGGAAATATGAACTGGATGTCCTGGTTGGCTTTGTCTTCAGCCCAGTCCAGGGTGTATTTCTGTGTTAGGACTGTTTTCCCAATGCCAGCCACTCCCTTTGTCAGCACTGTTCTGATTGGTTCATCTCTTCCAGGTGAGGCTTTAAAGATGTCTTCTTGTCTGATTGTTGTTTCTGGTGTGTCTGGTTTCCTGGATGCTGTTTCAATCTGTCTGACCTCATGTTCATCATTGACCTCTGCAGTCCCTCCCTCTGTGATGTAGAGCTCTGTGTAGATCTGATTCAGAAGTGTTGGGTTCCCTGCTTTAGCGATCCCCTCGAAGACATACTGGAAGTTTTTCTTCAAGACAGACTTAAGATTATGTTGACAAACTGCACCATAGAGTTCTAAATTTTAAAAAGAAAATTATTGGTTCATTTTTAAAAAGTCAATATTACTTTTTAGTTTAGTTTTATGTTCTTGCCAACAAACTGAAGCGGAAAGTTCTGAAATATAATATTTTTTTTAAAAATGGTCATGTTTTACAAAGTGCTCATGATAGATTTGACCAAATAAAGAAATAATTAAATTAAATTAAATTAAATTAAATCTCTCCTGAGATATTAGCAAATTCTTATTCACCCAGCTGCTTAAATCGTGATAGAAATCCTCTTACTGTTCTGCAGGCGATAAGCCAGCTCCTCCTGTTTCATTCTCCTCAGGAAGTCCAGTGTGATCTTCACAAAGGCCTCTCTGCTGCTCCTCCCTTGCTTATCATCCTCTCTCTTACTCTCTAAGCATTCTGGGTAATCTAGACCAAGAACCTTTTGGATCTTCTTCAGCTCATTCTTCACAAAAGTGATGATGTTGTCCTCCAGCAGCTGGAACAGAATATGTTATGAATGATCCATTCCATGATCACACTAATACGTTTTAATTAAAAAAAAAAAACATCTTTTTCTCTCTGTTTTGGCCTTCTGTCTACACTGAGATGGTGTTTCTGGTCAAGGAAAACTGAGCTTTTTAAAAACACTCTCCAAAGTGGATACATTTGAAAACGCCCTTTTTGTGTCGCAGTGTGTGCAACAACAGAGGCTTTTAAAAATGATGACACATTTTACTCATATTATTCATTCATGCAACCAATTCAACGAGAAGGCATTGCCGTCTATATTTGTGCTCACTTTTGCATCTTTGTACTTTTGTGCTACTCACAGCAACAACGTCAACTCATTGTCAGTTCATTTAAAAAAACTTGTTGATTTTCTTCGACATTTTGCCACAATGTTTCAAAGAGCCGGAAAGTAAATAAACAGCAAGACAGAAATGACGCAGGTCGAATGACCTCATTTTTTAACGCATGCACAGTAAAGAACATAAGTGTTTTCAGTCATTTCAGTATAGACAAAAAACTTTTTGTAAAAAATTGAAAATGATAGTGTGGATGTGGAGCATTTTTAATTTATCCAGATTGCTGTAGAGGTTACCCCAGTTAGACACTGAAATCATGCAGCCAAACATCAGATCCATGTTGGACACACTGACAATCCACTGGTCTACAAAGAGCATCATGGAGATGACTGTGAACACAATAGATGTAAAAGTAGTTGTTGTACATGTACAGACCATAAATATGGAGTCCAGGTCTGTTTGATGCTGCTGGGCAGACTGACCACTGGGAACCTCTGAGCTCTGCTGGTCCACTCTGTGGAGGAATTGTGGGAAGTAGTTCACATTGAGACATTTTTAGTCGCCATAAACACACACACACACACCTCGACGTGAATGACAGCATCTGCTGGTTGTTGGAATTTTAGGTGATTTTACCACCTAAAAGATGTAGGCATAGTCACTTTTGCTACTGACCTCATTGGCCTGAGTTTTCCTTTCAGATAATAAAATGATGAATAGGAAATCAAATATACAAATTATACGCAAGTGTTCTACCATGTTCTTAATCATATTCATATTGCAGCTGGTTGTATATGATCCTAAATGATAAAGCAGTGTCTTATCTACAGTCAGTACAGAACTGTGTTACACTGAATAATGTGGAGCTGCAGTTGTAGCAGGAGTAGGCCTCAAAACAACTGCACCAAACAACAAAAACTAGAATTCCAGCCTTACTCACAAAGCGAAACACAATGAGTACAACTGTATTCTTCAAGTGCTACACAACCTGCAGGCTGCTGAAGCAGAGCTGCACATTCACAGACTCACACCAACAACAGTAAGTATGAGCTACGTTGGCTGTTGACTAGCCTCACTAAGAGTTACAAGAGATGACACTCCACAAATTCTTTTATCTAAAGGTCACATACACAAAGCAGCTTTACAGAGGTCATCATGACTACCACGTGCTGCCTTTGACAGCTGTTTGACACGTCAGCCATCTTACTCTAGAACTTCTCAGTTTGCTGTACACCTTTAAAGTTCGGTTAACTTTGACTTGTTTATCTGCAGTGGACTTCATCATCAGACCAAAGGCCAAACCAGTGTCAGTGCACAAAATAACAGAGTGATGCTGGTCTATTTAACTTCTAGAAACTAAAGTCACTCTTCACTTATCAGAAAATTAATTAAAAAAAATAAAACTCTAATCTCTTAAAATGTAGAAAGGAAAGTTTCCTCTCTGACTGACAGTGTTTGAGTCATTTTTGATGCTCTGAGTTTTATGAGGAAAATTTGCGCCACAAAGTTAGTGTTCCCTCTTCTAACTTCCAACAACATACAGCACAACATGACTGATGGAAGAAAACATTCGCACGAGCATCAGTTCCTGTTTGCTGAAGCGGATTTTCAGTTGTTTAGAAACCAAAGGCTTGTTTTTAAGAGACAGTTTAAAGGGGATGACGTGTTTGCACTGCAGTTTATATCAAACAACATCAAGCAGTTAAATCAAAGAGTTCATGTTACTAACAGCTCACCTCTCTGCAGCAGACACAGGCTGACCTTTAAAATTAATGGGTTCACTCCTAGACCGTTCACTCCCTAAGGTCACACAGCTGGGTCCAGGTTCAGTTTGGATCCTGATAATTAAAGTTCAAATATTCAATCAAGGACTTGTCATTTTAGACATTATAATACTGACTTTAACTTACATCTTTCTTGGTGACTGTTTTTGTTGAAATCTATTAATGGCATGATTCAACATAGTGTTTACACAGCTGGGTCCAGGTTCAAGTTCAGTAGGTCTGCTGTGGATCCTGTGAGAGAAGAATGTGTTTTTCATTTGCAGCCACAGAAGCTCACGAAGACTTAGAATACCTTCATCATCCCAAAGAGAAACTGCTTTGCAGCTGAGCATGAGCAGGAGGAAACTCCAAACTAAATTAAGAACAGAGCTCAACCCAGAGGTAAACACAGTCATTAAGACTGTGCATGACGATTGATTGACTACTGTGTGAGCAGCAGGAGTTTGAATGTTGGACATGTTTTATAGAATAAAAGAATTCCTTGCTCAGTGACTTCCTTTGACCAGGAAACAACATCAAGCAGTTCATTTAAGTCAGACATCAAAGACTTTATGTTTATAACAGCTCACCTCTCTGCAGGAGACGCCTGCTTGACTTTAAAATTAATGTAGCGATCATTAGATGAGTCACTCTGTAAGGACCCAGAGCTGGGTGGAGGTCCAGGCTGGTTCCTGTGAATAATGATGGAGCAGTGATGTGAGTGCTGAGCTGTGACATGGAGAAGAGTCATGGACAGTTAGAGATGGTCATCTCACCTCTGAGCTTTGGTCTGGCTCTTTCTGGCTCTTTTAGAGGGAGGGGCTCCCTCCTCTCTGTCCTCACACTGATCCATGCTGCTCAGCTCACACACACTTTCTACCTGCAGAGGAAACACAAATCATTCATGTGCACATCAACTACTAAGATCAGGTGACTTCAAAGTGCAGTAAGTCATTCACTTGATGTGTTTGAAAACTTACCTTGGGATGTAGTGTAAGGATTGGGCATTGGGTGTAAAACTCAAAGTTAAAGTGGTGGGTGGGCTCATTTTGACAGAATATATAATATTTCATGAATGAATTAAATGCAGAGTTTAGACTTTCATTTATAGCATCTACACCGATGATAAAATTACCTAGTATGATTATTTTATCTGAACTCAGCAGTGAATCAGATTAAAAACTGAGGAACAGCCGGGTGGACAATAGATTAAAAGAAAAAAATATATATTTGTTGAGTTACATAGTCAGGGTGAAAAATGCAAAAAGTCAAGCTTTCAAATGGTGTACCCAAGTATTTATAGAGTAATCAATATGTTGATCAGTTATTAAATAGTTTAATAACTAAAGAATCAGGCTTTCAAAGTGTTCAAACTGTTTGAATAAAAAGAATAATAAATAAAACATGTCAATTATAATAGCATTAATATAACAAAAATATAAGTAAAACTATTTGATGCCATAAAAGCTAAACAGTCACTGTAGCCATCAACACTTACTACAGCTACAAGCCAATATTATTTAGAAAAATCAATACATTGTTTTTATTATTATAGGGCAATAATAAATATTCTAAAGAAATAAAATTAACTGTTTAATACTTTCCATTAACTATTTTAATAATTTAAATGTACAAAAAGTGTTTAATTCATAATAAATGTTTTAAAGCTAAATGTCCTCTTTTCTTCCCTTTTTTTAAAAAAAAAGTCTCTCAGCCTAAGTTTCAGTTTTCTATTTTAATGGCCTGTGGAACAAAATGAGTACAAATGGTAAAAATTGTAAATGGTCTGTATTTGTATAGCACTTTACTACTCCCTAAGGACCCCAAAGCACTTGGCTACACCAAATCCTTTATACATGAATACAGTTTAATTAATATCACATTTTATTTATATTACACATGAATGTAACCTGCCAAATAATATAACCAAACACTTGAAATAAATATATCGAGAACACCCCATGCCCCCCGTAGACTAAGCCCTGCTTACTGCAGGTATCACTGCCACACAAAGTACCATGAGGTAGGTCTTAAACATGATGCTATGCTGCTGTCTCCAAAAGTTGATTCGGTTCATCTGGACTGGGAGGTCAGTTCTTTAATCATAATTATGCAAATTCTCATGACCATTGATCAACAACCACTGACCAAAACCCACTGATCAAAGACCACTGATCAATGGCCATGAGGACCATTTGATGGGTGAAACTGGGGAGCCCATGGCACACCCATTTGGCAGGAGTCTAGCGATCCATCTAAACAAAAGGCACTTAGACTGAAACTGACATAGATATGTTTATCCTGCCATAAAACAAGGTACGGCCTCTCCCACGCTCCCTGGATGTGGGTGTGAATGCCAGAGCACTCTGGAATGCACACAAAGTCTTTGCAGCCTATCAGGATCAAACCTCTACCAACATAACGTTGATTATAAAACTCTAAGCATATATGAGTAGATATTTCTACGCATAAATGACAATCAACAATACAAATCTAACAACAACGCTACATCCAGGTGAACAGAATTACCCATATGGAAAAGAAATAGTAAAAACTTATATGTGATTTACTCATGAAAGTGGCCACTTTCTCATTACTTTCATATATTGTTTTAGTAAGTATAGAAAACATACAAGTTTCATTATATAATTTTTCAGGGGATCTTATATCTGTTTTCACTCTTGTATGCTTTTCATACAAGTTTCACACAAGACAGATACAAACTTTATAAGATTTATATATCTTTTTCATATGGGTAATTTTGGGAGATTTACTTTCCTGGATGATTGAGAATGCATCAAGGTGATACTGCTGTGCTCGGTTCATGACAAGTATTTGAGTCCAGACTTGCTGTATGTTGTATTTAGAAAGAAACAAGCTGCTATCTGGAACGAGTCAGTGCTCTGCTTCTGATGGAAAAAGGGGTGATGAAATACTGGGTGATGCAGAGGAGGGGGATTTTGACAAAGAGAGTATAGAATAGAGATGGACCGAACCAATATTACGCATCGGCATCGGTCCGATACTGACCTAAATTACTGGATCGGATATCGGTGAGAAATAAAAAAATGTAATCCAATCCATTAAATAAATAAATTAAAAAAAATAAAAAATCACAAAACTTGCAACACAGCTTAACTCAGCTCATAACTGTCACACGTCGCAGCAGTGTGGTCACGTGATAGAGCAGCTGCATGTATTTGGAGCCTCGCTACCAAACCAGTATTTCATCTCCGAGGAAGTGATCCCAGAGAGAAGTAAAGCAAGTGTGTAAGTTCATCTCTGAGTGTTTGTAAAGCATTCCAGCGTTAAGCTTAACAACCAATACATGGAGCGACTGCCCCTCTCTCTCTCTCCCGCTGCTACTTCAATCGTGAAACTGATCAATGATCAGCTGATCGGCTTTTCTGTCGTGAGTCCGTCTCTCTGTTTCTTCTTTGTTTTTGGCCCACTTTGTACCAGAAAGAGGAAACCAGCGGCTGAACAACAGCAGCACGTTTAAGCTTGATCAGCTGTTGTTAGAATTTATTTAATATTACTTTCTACACCAGGATCTTTTTCTACAGCTGACGGCTGGTAACTGTGCAGGGGCGGATCTAGCAAAGTTTAGCCAGGGGGGCCGATAGGGCATTAACAGGGAAAAGGGGGCACAGAGACATACTTTTCTTTCTTATTCTCATTTAAAATGTCTGGCTTTTAACCCTCTGGGGTCCAGGGTATAATTGGCCGTTTTTGACTACTTTTGATTTTACCTCTATATTTCACCTTTAAAATATGTTTTTCTTGCCTTGTTTGGTATCATTATTTTCAGCATAACCTAAAATATCTGATTTTTTTTTTCATTTTGGTATACTATATTAGCACAGTTGATCTAAATTCAGACAAAAAATTCAAAATCCGAGCAGAAAAAAGTTAAATTTTTTACTGTAAAGCCCACAAACATGTTTAACGAATCATTTTCATAAATTGAAATGTAAATAGAAATTGTACATTTCTAAAAGAATATGCACAAGTTTTGCAAACACCAAAGTTATATGGTACTATTTACCTAAAAATGCAGCTAAGGCCTCAGGCGTTTTTTTTATATAACCATTTAAATCTATTTACAGAACAATCAGCTGGGCTGCATCAAATAAGAAGGCACACAAATTATTTGTGCCATTCCAAAAAATGTAGTTTGTGTTCAGTATAAGACAGAGGAGAACAGCACAGGCCTAAACCCTGCAGGTCTGACAGCAGGAGGCGCATCAGTCCAGTTTTCCATGTGGGAACAGCGTTTACACTGGAATCTGCCTTTGACGGCTTTTTTAGAGCAACTGTGAAATTCAGCAGTATAACTGACACACAATACAAGACAATAACTACACAACACACTAACTACAGCCTCCAAACACGCTAAACGTCACTAATGTCTCACATATGAAAACTCGCTCTCTCTCTTTCTTTCGCTCGCCCGCTTTCCTTCTCAGGTGTCACTCCTAAAAACTTCCCCTTCTCCCTAAACAACCAAATGTCACATGTTGCCTTACCAGTTTTTTGATTGGCTGACATGGTAAACTCTAACACCAATAGGGAAGGGGTGTTTTTTCTTTTTCTTTTTTCACTCACAAGCGGAGAGTGTTTGCTAGCGCTGTCTGTAGAAAACCCCGTTTTTACCGTCCTTCCCGCTGTAAACACCGCTGTTTTATTAAAAAAAAAAAAACATTGCGTGTATGTTTTATCATAACTCTGGTTTTACGTGGCCCATCGACACAATTCAAAAACTAGTATATAGTTTGAAGTCTGCACTTTCGACCCGAGTTGAAATGGAGAATAGCTTTAGTGTTGTTGTTTATTTAAACTTGAATATGAACTTATACAAAATGCAGCAAGATATTAAAAAAAAAATTTTATTGATTAAATAAACACACTATATCGGATTCATATCGGTCTCAGCAGATATCCAAATTTATGATATCGGTATTGGTATCGGACATAATAAAGTGGTATCGTGCCATTTCTAGTATAGAATATAAGCATTCCTGATCATATTTACTCCAACTCACTTTTGAGCAACAACAAATACTCCAAACACTTTAAGAAAAAAAAAGTGTCTCTCGCTAAAGCAGAAAAAAATGTTTCTTTGATGAAACAAAGCAGAGCTCCACTAACAACTTTTCCTTTATCAAAAAGCAGCTTTTTTACTGTCTGTGTACAAACCAATCTTTATTTTAAACATAGCTTCTCAAAGCTCAACCCAAATACAGAAAAACATCATTGTCTCTCTCACACTGTGTGACTCACACCTGAACAATGAGGTTGTGTCACACCTGCCCTGCAGCTAAACTGCTCATGTGAGTTTGACTGTAAATAATAGTGGTCATATGATTTACAAGGAGAACAGGCCATGCCAAGTGTCTTCCTTGTCTGTGCCCGTCAGCATGGGACCAACTTCTCCAACTTCTCCTGTTATCAGATTTGTGAGCAGCAGCAGAAACAGAAACATAAAACCGTTTGATTCCAATCAATCAACAACCAATAATCAAGTTTGAAGACAAACAGTGATCAAAGTTTGTCCTGGAATTGGAACTGAACAACTGATCCAAACATCACAGAGCACAAAAACAAACAGTCAACCTGTTGAACTAGGAAACAAAGCAAACTTACAGTTTCTTCAAGTACACACACCAACAACAAGCTCCACTCCACACCTGGACACTAAACACGGACACACAGGTGAGCTGCTTACTGGAAGGAGGCGGGACTTAATGCCTAAAGAGTGTAAGAGGGTCACACCTTCATGTGCTGGTTTACAAATATGTCATCTGACTGCTCAGACTGAACCTGTTTACCTGTTTAAAACCTGTAAAACTGAGCTTTCTGAGCTTCCCGCTTGAAAATGAAACGTCGAAAATGAATTTAGTATTTTTTTTCTTACACTCTGACTAAACAATCTTGGCATCAAATTAAAGCTAACACTTGTGAGATTTGATCAGAGGTGTAAATACTACAGCAGATGTGACTGTGTCAGAGTTCCTGAGGCTGGAACATAAAAAACGTTTGTAGATTTTCTTCAACTAAGTTATTTTTCATTTTATTTTATTTAACAAGTAAGGTGACCATATTTAATTTCCAAAGGAAGAATACACTTGGCCCAGTCATAATGAACTTTAATTATACTGTTTGCTTAAAGAAGTTTTTAACATATAAATGATGCTTTCTCTGTACGGTTAATGAATGGTGAAATTAAAAAAAAAAAAAAATGTCTTATAGGCTTTTCAAGTCAACAAGTTAAAAAAAAGAAGACTTTTGGTCACCAATTTATAGCCACTTTGAAAATATGATTCCCTTCCCATTTAACCAGGAATCAACATGTGAACATTATCTGTGCAAGTAATGATGCTGCTGAAGTGAAACCATGAAAAATTACAGCACTGTTAATGACTACATAGCCATTTAGCACATTTTGCCAATGTGATGGTGTGATGCATTTTGTAATGGTGATTTATTATGTCAGAATCAGAATACATTATTGATCTCTCTCTCTCTCTCTCTTTTTACTAGTCCCCCCCAGGGACCCCAAAGCGCTTTACACACCCAGTCATCCACCCATTCACTCTCACATTCACAGACTGGTGGATTCAAGCTACAGTTGTAGCCACAGCTGCCCTGAAGAAGTAACTATATAATTAATTTCCCAACACTGGTTATTATTTACTGTATTTTGCAGACAGAGTTACAGGACTCTCTCCCAGACCACAGACTCATAATACAAGTCAGAGCTTTATAAAAGAAAAGAAAGAAAAGAAAGAAAAAAAAAGATGTGTTTTCAAAATTGGAATTTAAGTTATTTTTACTTCCAATAGTGTTTACATATTTTTTTTCATTGTAAGTGGGCTAAAGCATAAACATAAATGCTGTAATTTGATTATTTTAATGAACCATGTAACTTGGATGGATTTGATGCTGGCCTGACGACAGTGCACACCTCTGCTGTTGCTCACCGTGGTCCAAGGGATCGCTCAGAGAGTTTGTGTGTTCGCTCAGACACATGAAAAATTAGAGGGAACATTGGTTGGTGCCAACCTGCAATAGAAATGTGAGATTAACTAAATATTTAGAATTGTGTGATTTGAAATGTAAATAGATGCTGTGTTACTGTAGGTGACAATATGTCATGATATTGTATATATTATATAATGTTTGTTACGTCTCCTCGAGGGCAGGAGGGGATAACACAACAACTCCGGAAACTCGGTACAGGTGTTATGAAAAAGGTTTAATGGCAGCGCGCTCACAAAATAAATAACCTAGATTCAAACAACAAATGTGGGGGAGAAAGGGACAGTTAGGTTGTGCCAAAAAAACCCCACCAAAAAGACAAAACCAAAACTTAGCTGAGCTACTATCCTAGAAAAGCAACAAACAGGAGAGAAAGACCCTAAACCTCAACTTAAAACAAGCTCAAAATTACATGGGTGGCACCAAGCTACTTACCTAGTGTTTCTAACACAAAGACTCTACGTGAGTAAGTGTATGGGGTCCCCAAACTTACCTAGACCACTTTACTCCCACCACAATCATCAAACAAAAGCCAGCCAGCAGAGAACCGTCACACACATCCCAAACAATTCAAAGGCAGGAAGAGAGCCACACCCAGCCACAGGTGAGTCTCCTTATCAAGGTGTGCACTCCTGGATTGTCCAATCAGGGCCTCCCTCCTCTAATTAGTTGGACGTCCCCAGATTGACATCAGCCTGTAGTCTGCGACCTAAGGGAACGGCAAACAAAAGGAGAGGGAAAGAAAACCTGCAGCCTGCAGACACGTAACAATGTTACACACACATAACATAATGTAATGTCTTCATATTTCTGACCAGGTGATTGTGGGAAAACGTGATTAACATATTTTTCTTGTTTGTGGATGAAAAAAGTAACGCTTATAAGGCTAAATAATTACTTGTCCTGTATCGACAGACAGAAGAGAAGGACAGGGCCCAGGTCCATATCAGTACTGTGTGGTTACTACTGGCATGTCCATCGAACTGGAGGTACTCCTAAAAGTTGAGAAAGTCTCTATATTGATACAAAAATGTGACACAACAATTTCAGATAGAAAATAGTGTGAGTGGTGAGAGAAAGATTTGTGTGTGTGTGTGTATTGTTGAGAATGTTCAGAAAAACGGGCAATTATAGATTAGACAAAAATGGACAACAGTTATTCACAGTTATAGTTTAATGACTTTTCAAATGTCGAGTGTTTATATGAAAAGAATTGTAATAAAGAGTTGGAAATACATACATACAACAGTCTCAAGTTTATTACATAAAACTGAAAAGCATGATAAATACAACAATCTTTAATTCAATTTTATTTAATTTCATTTTATTTTATCTATGCAGCGCCAAATCACAACAACAGTCACTTCAAATTGTAAAGTAGGACTTACAACAATACATGTAAAGAAAAACCCAACAATCATTTTACCCCCTATGAGCAAGCACTTTGGTGACAGTGAAAAGGAAAAACTCTCTTTTAACAGGAAAAAAACCTCAAGCAGTATCAGGCCCAGGGGCAGCCTGATAGTTAAACTTAGTTTTTGCACTTGGTAAAGCAGAGATGCTGATCATTTTATTAAACATGAAAGAATTTAGACAGTTTTGAACTCTTAGTGATGCAACAGTGTTTTTTCAACCTTAGAACTGGAAGCAGAGTTTGGGCCCAGATGGATCCTCGAGGTTCCTCACTACGATAGCCATAATGATTCATCGAGGTGTGCATCTTCGTAGCTTACCAAAGTCGCACTTTTTTTTAAACATTTTTTAGCGCCGTGTACCACATAAAATCGGCTGGGGTCAGTAAGCACAACCAGAATTCATGCTCAAGGCACACCAGATTATAAGACGCACTGTGTGTCTGTGAAGGTTCTCAGTCATCCAGGTCATCGTAGTCAAAGGAGCTTGCAAAGAAAAGCGTCTGGACTTCTTTAAGTTGCTTGAAGACGTTTCACCTCTCATCCGAGAAGCTTCTTCAGTTCTAAGGTCAAATGGTGGAGAGTCCCAGATATAAACCTAGTGGGAGTTTCCCCCCACAGAGGGACAAAAGGACCCCCTGATGATCCTCTAATCGCCTGAGCCAAGGTGTGAAACTGGGTGTGGGCTCCAATCAGCCAGAGTTTAAACTCTTTCTCTAACAGGAGGACACTCTTTACACTCAACTCAGCACAGGGACACTGAGGAATCAGGGCTATTGGGCCAGAGTGTAAACCCAGGATAAAGAGTTTGAGTGAATGTGGTGTTGAAGGTGTGGAGGTGGATCAGAGTGTCAGAGGAGACTCTGTAGAAGGACAGAGTGCCAGCAGGACAGTCCACATACACTGCTACTCTGTTAGAGACAGAGGAGGAGGAGGAGGAGGAGGAGATGGATGTTCTTTTTCCATTATACCAGACAGAACGAGGACCATCATCAGAGCAGCTCAGACTCCAGGACTGATCATTGCATCCAAACCTACAGTCTTTACTGCCTCCTTTCCTTCTGATTCTTTTGTAACTCACTGATATAAAAATGTGTCCTCTCCACTCGACCTCCCAGTAGCAGAGGCCAGTCAGACCAGTTCTACAAAGCAGCTGAGGATAAAAATCAAATCTCTCTGGATGATCAGGATATGACTGAACCTCCTTGTCATATGTCACCTTCCTGTTGTTGTTAGACAGTTGGAGGTTTGTGTGAACTGTGTTTGTGTCGATTGTGAGTTGACAGGAATCTGATGGAGAGAACAAACACAATCCAGCTGCAGTTATTGATCCATCATCTGTTCATTGATTGACACTTTGATGATGACAGTCAGGATAAGTGATGTGACAGTTTGAAGATGGTTGAATGTGTGTTGCTTTGTTTTCATCAATCACATTAAAAACACACTTACACTTCCTCAGAACTGGTCTCAACCATCGGCCCCCAGCAGGCTCCACCCTGAAAGGAGAAAGGAAAGAAAGGAGACCAGATCAGACCAGCACAGTATCTTTCAGCATGCACACATGGACATTGCATCGCTCTCATACACATACTTTTAGACACTAATAAAGGAACACTCCTACATTTTCATTGTCGTCATTATCTTTATATTCCTCTTCTGTTTAGCTAAAAAGAACACCTCCTTGCCTTTGCTGCCAGCTGTTTTCTTCTCTTAGCGTCAGTGTGGTTACTGTAGATGACCTCTGACCTTTGAGTGAGTGCAGCGTTTTAATGTGTTTTAATACTACCTGAAACCTGTTCATCTTGTGATTTGTCGACATGCACACAGAGAAATTTCTGCCTCTTTCATGATATTCCAATCAGCACATTAGAAACTATTATCAACTATCTGTCTACATTTGTGTGACTGGGATAAAGAGAGATTGAAGTGAAGGGGTAAAGTGTCTTAATATATGTCTTAACATTAAAAATGATCAAAGTCCCAAAAAATTGGTTTTCCCTAACCCTAATAAAAAAGCATTTTCATTCTTAATGAAATATAAATAAAATGACAAGTTTGATCATCATGAGAAATGTTTGAGTAGTAAAATGGACTGTTCTAATATCTGAATTTTGTGTTTTCAGACATGATACAGCTTCAGGCTTTTCCACTTGTGTGGAGGAAAGTAGGAAGATAAGAACTATATCTCCAAGTTATCATACTCCGAATGGACCATGTTCAGCATCTCCATTGCCGAAGCTGCTGCACTGAGTTGCGGCCGGAAGGTGTTTGGTTTCTGTCGTGGTGGTAACCCCCCAACCAAATGTTGGACACCAGACGTGAAGGAGTCCTATCAGGCTTGGTTGGCCTGTGGGACTTCGGAGGCAGCTGACAGGTAACGGCAGTCCAAGCTGAACGCGGCATGAGCAGTGGCTCAAGCAAAAACACAGATGTTGGAGGAGCTCGGAGAGGCCAAGGAAAAAGACTTTCGGACTGCCTCACAAAAATTCTGGCAACCCATCAAGTGACTCGGGAGTGGAAAGCGGTGCTCTACCTGCACTGTGTATAGGTGGACCGCTGCTGACTTTGACTGAGAAAATTGTCGGGCGGTGGAAGGAATACTTCGAGGACATCCTTAATTCCACTGGCACGTCTTCTGTGGAGGAAGAAGAGTCTTGGGATGACCACCCCCCCACCCCCAACCTCTGGGGGTGAGGTCACAGAAGGCAGTTAAACAACTCCTTGGTGGCAGAGCAGCTGATGTGGCTGAGGTGAGGCTCTGGATGTTGTAGGGCTGTCCTGCCTGACATGCCTCTGCAATGTTGCGTGGAGATCAAGGGGCAGAACCCCTTGACTGGCAGACCAGGGCGGTGGTCCCCATTTTTAAGAAGGGAGACCAGAGGATGTGTTCCAACTACAGGTGATCACACTCCTCAGCCTCCCTGGGAAAGTCTATGCCAATGTGCGAGAAAGGAGAGTCTGTCTGTTAGTCAAACCTCAGACACAGGAGGAACACTGCAGTTTTCTTGATACTGCAGGTACTTGAGGGCGCATGGAAGTCTGCCCAACCAGCCTGTTTTGTGTTTTGTGGACTTCGACAAGGCATTCAACCGTGTCCCTTGGGGTTTTCTGTGGGAGGTGCAGCTGGGGTGTCTGGGCCATTGCTACGGGCCATTCGATCCCTATACAACTGTTGCCAGAGCTTGGTTTGCATAGCTGGCAATAAGCCAATAAGCAACAATAGAGGCCAGTGTAAAACTATACCAGCACACTGCACATATGGCAACTGCCATATTATAATGTTGCAAGCAATCCCAAACTCCAGTCTTCTGTACTCCAATGTGCAGTAAGAAATCTATTATCCTCAACCGTTCTTTCCAGGAACATCATCTGAACAATTTTCAGTATAAACTTGCTGGTCCTGTCATAACTTTTTCTGGCATCACATGTTGCACAAATCTTTAAGCCACATTTAAACTGTTTGCTTGTCATATACTGTTTGTGTGTTTCTCCAGATATCACAGGATGTCTGATTCTTGATATGGAACTCATTTTCTGCATGAATCAACAAAAAGGCTAAGTTAAGGAGAGAGGAAATGTTTTTTAACAATTTTCTCCTTTTTCAGGAGGGTTTTGCATACCTGAGAGCTTCCAGTCTCTTGTGTAGTTGCTTCTCTTCAGGGAACCGGTGCTTAATTCCTGCAAATGCATCTTAAATCATAATTGGTCCATTAAACATTTGACAATGTTCTAACTAGCAAATCAAATCAATTCATGTTACTTTAGCAGTATGAGGGCTCTGGTCCCCCACAAGCATTGGTTTTTTTTTTTGGGCTGGTTGCAGTCTTAACCTAATTCTATCTGTAATTTTTGTTTTGTCAAATGACTATCATTGTGATGGCCATCATCATGACTACAAATTACTAACACGAGTTAGTCATCCTGTTTCATCCTAAAAAATTAACACAGTCAATCAACAACAACAACAAACTTTATTTATATAGCACATTTAAAAACCAGTGGTGTACCAAAGTGCTTAACATGCAAGAGGGTAAGATGAAGTAACAGGGAAGGATGAGGGCTATGGCAAGGTACCAAAACGTGCTAGCATGTTGAATGGCATTAAAACACACGAAGGCAAAAGAATTGCATATAAAAGCATAAAAGAAGGCTAGGTGTTGAGGATAAAACAGTCAAAAATTTTTTTTAAATGAATTAAAAGCCAAACATAAGAATAAGCGTTAAGCTAACTATCAAGCAATCGTTAACTGGTAGAAAAGGCGAGGCTAAATAAGTGGGTTTTTAACCGGCGATTTGAAGGAATGGATGAAATCAGACTCGCGTATAGCGATGGGGAGGTTATTCCATAAATCGGGTGCAGCCAAGGCAAACGCGCGGTCACCTCTAGTCTTCAGCCGAGATCTCGGCAGTACCAAGAGTGACTGGGAAGATGATCTTAATGCTCTAGTAGGGGTGTATGATCTAAGTAGCTCAATGAGGTAGCTTGGCGCTATATTGTTAATAATTCGGAAGGTAAGCAGCAGGATTTTGAATTGAATGCGGTACTTAATGGGAAGCCAATGCAGATCAGCAAGGACAGGGGTAATAGAGACACGCCGCCCACTACCAGTAAGGAGACGAGCAGCTGCGTTCTGAACAATTTGGAGTCTATGGAGGAGAGTAGAGTTAAGACCGAAGTAAAGTGAGTTGCAATAATCCAACCTAGATGTCACAAAGGCGTGGATAAGCGTTCCAAAGTCCCGATGTGGAACATAATGTCTGGCCTTGCTAATAAGACACAATTGATGGAAACAAGATTTAACAACAGAGGACACTTGTTTATCGAACTTAAAAGAGCTATCCAAAAATACACCCAGGTCACTAACAGTATCAGTGAGGAAACTGTTAAAGGAACCGAGGGAATTCACGGAGTTGGCTACGGGGGACTCTATTGTCAAAGACGGTAATTTCCGTTTTCCTGTCGTTTAGAATAAGAGAGTTACCTACATCTGTATGTCGTCGACATAACAATGATGTGCGATGTTATACTTCTCAAAGATTGCGCCTAAGGGGAGCATATACAGTGAGAAGAGCAGGGGACCAAGGAAAGATCCTTGAGGCACGCCGCAGGAGACAGGTGCAGCAGAGGAGAAATAAGGGCCAAAATTGATCGAGAAGGACCTATTAGAGAGGTATGACTTAAACCAATCTAGGGCGACACCTCCAATGCCAACTGTGTGTTCAAGCCTCGCTAATACGATGATCTACCATCCTACCATTATGATCTACCATATCAAAGGCCGAGGATAGATCAAGTAGGACCACAATTGAAGAGCGTCCGGAGTCAGCAATCAGAAGGAGATCATTGAGGACTCTGAGCAAGGCCGTTTCAGTACTATAACAGGGTTTGTAAGTGGACTGAAATTTATCATAAATGGCATTCGCATCCAAATATGGCTGGAGTTGTGAAAGAACGATCCTCTCCAGTATTTTGGACAGGAATGGAAACTTAGAGATTGGCCTATAGTTCCCAAGATCGTTATGATCAAGGTTCCTTTTTTAAAGAACGGGCTGGGCAACAGCGCGTTTGAAGGCTGAAGGAACAGAGCCTGCAAGTAGAGATATATTCATTAGAGATAGGATGCTGGGTCCAATTACACTGAAGCAGTCCTTAACTAAACGAGATGGAAGGGTATCATAAGCAGGAGAGGTGTTCTTTGATTGGTCAGTAAGTTGCTTGAGAGTATGGAGTGACACCAGCTCAAACTGTTGAAGTGATGATGAACAACCAGGGGTGGGAATAAAACTTGACACTGAGGGGAGTGAGGACTTAAGATGTAAAACTTCACGAATAAAATGAGTTCAAAAAAGTTCACAAAGAGCAGGAGAGCACGGCAGTGGCATTTCAGGACAGGGGTTAACGAATGAATTGAAAACATTAAAGAGGGATCGGGGGTTGTGACCATGAGTAAGAATAATTTTAGATAGGAAGGCAGCTTTGGCCATTTTAGCAGCAAGTTGAAATTGCAACCGGCTGGCATGATAGATAGACTACAGGTATCATAAGAAACCTGTAGTCTATCTTTCTTCCATCTTCTCTCATTCCGGCAGCACACACGTTGCTAGGCATGTGTAGAATCGTTTAGCCAGCATCGGGAAAAGGATCTAGGGTGCTTCATTTTAACAGGGGCAACAGTATTGAGGATGGAGGAGCATGTGGAAAAAAAAGTGCTAGCAAAGTCATCAATCGTGGAAGCCAGGGAACAGTCAGGAATGGAAGAGGCAAGTTTCGAAAAAGACATTGAAAAATCCTCCACAGTTGCAGAATTAATTATACGTGTAGGGCATTTCTAGAATCAATTCGATTCCGATTCACAAGGTCCTGAATTGATTCGATCCACAATTCCATTCAATTTGATTCGATTCGATTCAGTTGGATTTGAATCTGGGAAATTTTGCCTCAGTCAGAAATATTATAATTCAAATCAGTACATTTACATATTTTTGTATCTATAAAAAGGAAGCTGACACTTTTGAGACTTTATCAAAGGTGTGAGCATCACAGCAGAGGCCTTTTTGTCAAAGTAGCTCAAGATAAAACAGAAAAACATGAAGGTGATTTTCCTGGCCTGGGATTTTATAAAAATATTCCACAGTACCACAAAAACGAAAAAAAAAAACATTAACCAGCATATGAACATTACCTCTGAAGTTACAACGGTTTTATTAGAGACACAACTAAGCGTTTTGCATTTTGCATAATTTTAAAAAGCAAAAGTCAGAGGGAGTCCATGACGATGTTTATGTGAAGCTTAGTTTGGATCTTTTGCTACTGGTTTGGTCAGTATTGTTTGGAGAGAGATAAAACTAACAGCTTTAGAATCAGCGCAAAAAGGGCATAAACACAAAGCGCGGACCCGCCGAAACATCGGAATCACAGCCGTCGTTTCTCACCCGACAGCACGGATAAATTTGTAAGCCTTAGTTCAAACTGTATGATCAAAGACATTCTTCTGTCTCCATCCTTATTTAGTGAGGATGTTTACTTCTTCGTCTCAACTATGTTTTTGTGTGGGTAGAGCATTTGGGGGGGTTAAGCCAGGGGAGATGACCTTTTTGTGAGCAGGAAGTCACACAAATGCACCCATATCCACACACACTCACTCACCTGCACATATATACACACTTACAGAGACACACATACACACACACACACATGTAAAAACCGGTTTTTGACTTGCTTTCTTCACAGAATAAGTCTGAATTTGCGGGCCTATCGAAGCACAGACCCGACAGTGGTACTTACCCGGAAATAGGTAGAAGTGTTTTGTCAGAGTGTCTCTCTCTTTGGTTGGCATCTGCTTCTGTTCAGAGGGGAAATCTTCAAATTGTTGCATGACCTTTGAGATTAAAATAAAGTTACAGTGATGTCTGACACAGCTGCTCATATTACAGAAAATATATATTGCAGTCATAGAGAGAGAGACATGGAGACATTGTTTCCATCATGTTTAGAGACAGGAGGATCATCTCTTATTTTGCCTTGTTTCAGGTCACAACAAATGAAGGGCATTACAGAATTCTAGCCCCATTGCCAGCTACGAGCATGGGAGATCAACGTGGTATGAAATGGACTAGTAATAGTAGCCAGAAAGAAAATGCAAAAATATTTAGAAAAACTTAAACATGCAGAGAAAGAATTAGGAATAAATTCAGGTTAATGACCAGATAAAATACTGGCAAACGTACTTTTTTGAATAGTTCTTCAATATCATCTTGACAGCACCCCGTGAGGATCACATCACAAATGTAATGGAAGAAATTAGAACCATATTCTGGGTTTCTATATGAATAGGTGTCTCCAAAGAAACAGAAACATAATTTGCTGCATTTAATTGTGTTTGTTATTATACACTATTATTATAATAGTTACAAGAAGCAGGATAACTTACGAGGTGTGCTCGAATGAAAACCAATGAAATCCTTTTCTATGTGTACTTTTCCAACTTTGGCAATGTTTTTTGATGGAGGGCCAGTGTTTTCTGTCCCCATGGATTGTCTGCTTGCATC
The DNA here is from genome assembly GCF_900408965.1 of Simochromis diagramma. NCBI lineage: Eukaryota > Metazoa > Chordata > Actinopteri > Cichliformes > Cichlidae > Simochromis > Simochromis diagramma. Next base: position 30,335 of record NW_024387104.1, on the reverse strand, counting down.
TACTGTAACTACTCCTTCATTCTCTGAAACAAGAAAGATGTGTGCAAACAGCTATTCTTGATCATCTTCAGGTGCTCTGTTGTCATACTAAAAGTGAGAAAAACTGCATCATGTGTATTTAACATCATTACATCTAGTAAACCATTAGTTTCATTACATTCTCCAAAGTTTTGGATTTTCTTTGCCTGTAATTAATTTTGTTCATGGTTTTCTTGTTTCTTTAAAAAGAGACACTGACCTAAATGAGACAAACTAAACAAAATATACCATAACATCACTACTACAACTATAACTGGTAATAATAATAATAAAAACATGTGTAAGAGTAATGTTCAGCATCTTTTTGGTGCATGTCAGGCTAGTTGATAATCACCTCCTCTACAGGCCTGAATGATTATGACCTTTGGTTTGTTCATTAGTGCAGGACAGTTCTTTGTGTTTAAGCGCTCATAAATTTTATCAATTTCAAAGTTCTTCAGGTCGGAGCCACGGATAGTTCCCAAGTCACCATGAGACATGAGAACCACAAACACACTGTCTGTGTTAAAGAGCTTTCGATGCTTGGAGAAACGAATTAGAGCCTCATCAATCTCCTGTAAACAGAAAAGTTGAACATGAATTTGATATTTTACTCAGTTTGAACATCAGCTAAGTGGAAGTGAAATAACGCTTTCTGTCTGTAGAATTTACCTGTGCAGTCAGGTCTTGGTAATATACCACTGCATAGCCCAGATTATAGAGCAGGTTGAGCACGGCTTGTGCGTCATACTCAGCACCGTGTCGGTTTGATTTCAGATCATAAAAATGTCTAATATTGATCAGCAGTGCGATGCGATTTGATATGGAATATTCAGTCACCGGGTAAATCTGAAAGAATATATAATTTAAAGGAAAGTCTTGAGATCAATGTAACAAACTTTATTTTAATTTTTTTTGTAATGCTGTCAGTTACAAATAGACAGTAATTAGCTTTAATTTAATATTAACTGCAAAAAGCTAAGGACAAGAGCTCAGTTAACAGATATGAGATGAGAATTATATGGTGACTCACCTTGTTACAATCTATGTCATCTGTGCACATCGCCATGTTTAATCTATAAACACATTGAAAGATATTTGTAGCTGGAGGACTGACTCAGCATCAGTTTATCAAATGATATCCATTTTTTAGATTATTCACTATATATCACATAATTTCTCTTCTTCGGGAACAGACAGGGAAGACAACAAGAAGGTGTACAAAAAGGGTTTTTTGATTACCTAATCACAAAAATAAAGTTAAACTAATACAAGACATGGAAGAAAAAAAAACTTAACTTAAAAGAGAAAATAATCCAAAGACTAGAGATAAGAAGCAAACTGAAGATGGAAGTGTGGGTTTCTCTACCTCATGCTGGAAGACAAATTATAAAAATAAAATAAAAAAGAAATCATGAAAGATACTTTTCCTGCTTTCTCAGGAGGCTGGACATGAAAGCCATGGTTCTGGGTCAGTTGATCCAGCATTTTGACATTCTGTGTTTTGTCGTCTGTTATATATTAAGTTTAACTGGTTAGTTGTAAGTTCATTTTTATTATGTCTCTGAGTTAACTTGCAATCAGTTTAATTTCTTGACCTTTGGGTTCCCTTTGTGTCTCTGTCCTCTGTGTCCTTCTCTGTGTATTTGTGTGCATCCTTGTGTCTTGTTTCCCTCTTCGGTTTCAAAATGTGCCAGTCGTGCATTACATCTTTTCCTCTTTTATTGTGAGTCTTGTGTCACATGTTCAGTGTGTTTAGTTTTGCTTCTTCTGTCTCGCTATGTATAATTTGCCTTAGCTTTGTTTCCCCATGTGTTTTCTGTTCCTTGTCATTCCTTGTGTATTTAAGCACTCTGTTTCCTGTGTCCAGCACCCTGATCTCCCTCATGGCTGTGTTTAGTTTAGGTTAGTTTTGTATTTCTGCCATCTCATTAACACAGCTGTGTTTTGAGTTTAAGCCCTGTCTGCAAGTCTGCATCTGGTCCTATCCTGTCTGATTCACAGCCAGTTCATGGCAATGTCTGCCATCCATCAGGGGGGTTTTCGGTGGGGGACTTCTAAAAACACCCTCCAAACTTCAGTCCTCACATGTTAGCAAGAAAACAATGATATTAAATGTAAAGTCCGGGGATAACCTGTTAAATCAGCTCTGAGCTAAGGAGTCTGAGAGATGAAACATGATAGTGAGTCCACCAGAGCCTTTGTTTGTTTTATTTTGGGGGTTTTTTTCTACAGCTTGGTAATAGAGTGGTAATAGTAGGGTTCCAATGAGAAACAAGAACATAATTGTGTGGTAATTTCTAAGCAATTACCACTCAATTACCTGTAGTAGTTTTATGTGCAATAAGAAGGAAACAGAGCTGAAAAATGCAAATGCAACTGCCTGTTTCTATTTAACAACATATCAAGTACAAAGAAGTGCGCCAAAGGCTAACTATTTGCTTCTTCTTTGGCTTGCCTCATAGATCCATGACTAAAAACCAATGTATTATAACAATACATTTAGAATCAAACCAACATTCCAGCTACTGCAGTAGCACTGCAAGAGAAGTTTTTAATTAATTAATTAATTAATAGTAATAGTAATAAATAATTAATTTAATAGAACTTTTTAATTCTTAACCCTCCCAGGTAGTGATGGTAAATTTCAGTTGACCAGAGAGTGCAAAAATGTATATTTTCACTCAAACTTAATTTGTTTCTCTTTTCATGTAAATCCTACTGCTAAGATGAATGATTGTAAAAGAAAACAACTATTTTGTAGAGGAAAAAAGAGCAAAAAAATTCTAAAGAGAACATTTATTTATTTGTATTTTATTAGTATTTTCCTTAAATGTGTCAAATATATATTTTCTCATCTTAATGTCCACTGAGCTGTGAGCCAGGGGGCGGTAATGCGCCTTAAAATTGGTTGCCAACCAAGAAGAAGAAGAAGCTGTGAGCCAGGAGGGAGGGGGTGAGTGAGTGATTCGTTCAACTCGTTTGAGCTGTGAGCCGGGAGGGAGGGGGTGAGTGAGTCCTGAGTGATTCGCTTACGCTACGATTCAGCACAGGAAGGGAGGTGGTGAGTAGCTCAAATGTGCTGTTAGCATGTTAGCAGCACGATGCTACTATGTCTTGATGTGAGCTTCTACTCGGGGGTTTTTCTTCCAGTTCAGAGCAGAAATGCTTTTGTTAAGAAACTGGCTGTTGTTTCCCCCCCCCCCCCCCACACACACAATTTTAATTATAAGCTAGACATATTTCTACTAATGGATTAGTTTGCTAACAGCAACAGGGATGAGTCAGTGAGTCAGTTGCGCTTGTGAATCATGATTCACGAGTCAGTAAAGTGATTCTCGAGTATTGAACGATTCGTTCATGAATCAAACATCACTACTCCCAGGCCAACGGACACACACACACACAGAAGTGGGTAGTAACGACTTATATTTACTCCGTTACATTTACTTGAGTACGTTTTTGAAAAAAAAAAAAGTACTTTTAAAGTACCTTTTTTGCACGATACTTTTTACTTTTACTTGAGTACATTTATGAAGAAGAAACTGACTTTCAGACATCTACTCCTAGTGATGGTAAAATTGATTTTTTTTCCTACTTTTTACCATCGACGTTTTACATCTAATTTGATCGGCACTGTTTTTACCACTAAAAAAACATGATGGCATTGTACACACTAGTGATGGTATTGATTTGTTTCAACGTTATGATCAAGGTATATTGCATAATATCACGTTATTACAATATAAATAATATATTGTAAACGTTTTATTGTTCAAAGTGAAAGGTAGCACAAACATGAAAAGTATATTGTTAGAACAATAAACTTTTCACGTTATAGCGTGATATAGCTCTATTTTTTCATTTGCCTGGGTGGCAGCTCTACGCTTACGTACTCGGATGAGCTTGCCTCATCCTACAAGTTGTGCCTCAGTCTCTTGTGTCCAGATAACCATAGACATGGTTATCTGGACCATGACCATGTCTAATATTTTATGTTTATGTTTTTTCTTTGTTTTCTTTGTAAAAAAAAATTCAGGCCATTTTTGTCCAAGAAATCATAAACATCTAAGGGAGCTCATTACAATTCTCTGACCTTGTTGGTCCAGGCTCATCACTGAAGTCTGGAGGTTGACCTTTGGACTGGTCACTGGCCACAGACGGACAGCTGGATCTTGCAGACTCTGCTCTGTCCTCCTCTTCCTCCATCATCATCTGCTTGAGGACTTCAGTCAGTCTGAGAGGTAAACCACAAACAGTTCACATTAACAGAAGTAACTGAGTTACAGTCGCTGACCTCTGACCTGTCATGTAATCTAGAAACCAGGTCACATGATTCATACCAGAGATACCTGAGCTAACCTGCTGAAATGTAAGACTTTCCAACAACAAAACACAAAAACAAGAAGTGGACAGAATATTAGGCACAGCTCTGAGTGTTATGCACGCAGTTCACTGCCATCTCCGACCTCCGTATGAAACCATATTAAAGCTCTTTTATGGCCACTCAGACACTTTAGGATAACATGATGTTCACACATTATATATGTGACTGTCATAGTTTAACATGTGAACTTCGTGCATGTAACATTCATGTCGAATCAGATCTCAGCTCCACATCAGCTTTGCTGAATAATCTAAAGTTTCTTTGACATCACGAATTAGACGCTGTCATGAACACACCTCTATGTTTCAGTTTTCTCTGATACACTGAACTAAGTCTTAATAATGATGATGAGCTCCTGCAGGTTGTGGCTTTATTCCTGGAGATGCATGAATCACATGTTTAATCCACATTTGGACTGTTTTGTCCCCTCAGTTTGAACTGAAGTCATTTAAATATGAGTGAAACTAAAGCATCAGCTGACAGCTGTAATCAGCACAAATCACCTGTCAGAGCTCACAGTATTTGACTCTGAAAGTCATTCACAGTCTGCAGCTCAAACTCTTCTTTGCTGAATTGGAGAACATTGTTTCTGTAAGTTTACAGAAAAGTTCACCTGCACTGATGTTCACATGAAGTGGATCCACAGTCAAACATCTCAGCGTAGAAACACTCAGACATGATCATTGTTTCCATGCTGTCCTTTATCTTAGAAACGCTCCAGTGTGCAGCAGTTTGTGCTTTAGCTGTGAGTGTGGACGCAGTTCACGGCAGGACATATTTGAAGCATTAAATTGTTCAGGTGTGTCCACCTTTACAGGGAGAAATATGCTGCATATGAAGTGGAACGCAAATTGCTAATTTTACTACTTTGGGAAATTTGACAGCAAGGTCTGAGCAGTTTTAGCTTTTATTTTACACGCATGGAAGCACCTGTCTAAAACCGTCATTCTATCCATCAGGTGGTGACAGCTGTGGTTGGACAAAGACTTCTGGTCCTTTACAAGTTTACAGGAAACACTATAAAATTCATCAATTAATACAACCGCTATAGCCCAAATTTTAATGTTATGTATGCATTAAGTAAGTAAGAGAGGTTTCTAGTTAGTTTGAGGTTTATCCCTCAAAACTGTAAATACAAAAAACATGGACAAAATAGTTTCCAACAACAGGAAATTTATTTTGAGTGTGTTCATAGTTTAGTTTTTGAGATACACCAATTTTTATATACTACAGGAAAAATGAAAATAAATATTATAGTGCTAATTTGCCAAAAAAAACCAGCATGTGCATCAAAATAAACTATTTCCAGCAGTGCAATTTGAGTTCTAAGCATTCCACAAATGATACAGAAAAGCATAAAGTCAGACATGATTTTTAAAAACACCAATAAAGGCTTATAAGGCCCTGAAGGTAAAAAAAACAAAAACGAAACAAAAACAAACCTAGGACAGGCTGATGGCATAAAATGTATGGAAAAAAAAAACCCGTTGCTCTAGCTCTAGCTTTCTTGCTTCCAGTTTGCGGGGCCCCGCAAGGGACATGAGAGAAAAAAAATTAAGTTGAACTTTTGCGAGATCTTGCAAAAAAGACTGCATTCATCACAGGTCGCATTTGAAGGCCGAGTTGCTGTATCCTTTGTGACCCAACCTATCCAGAATTCATAGCACGGCGCAGCCATTGTTTTGCCAACAATGGTGGCAGCCACTTAGTTTTAATATTATTCTTTCTGGGTCACAAAATAAACTTTTATGATATTTTCCGGCGTGAATGTAGCTGTGTAAACTTCAAATATCTGCTCAGTTTATCAAGACACCACATATTTGTCAAAGTGCTCAGACATTTTCGAAGATGTCTGTTACCCACCAGCTCGAAGCTAACGGGAGGTCGAGGCCCACTACAGCCAGGGGGAACACCACACTCCCGGCACATTGTGCCTCAACCTCCCGGTCGGCTTGCAGCTGGTGGCCTCCGAACATTTGCGAGATTTCTGTAGCAGTTCTACAGGGATTTAAAAAACCGAGCGAACCCTGCATTTTAAAGGCCTAAAAGGATGTCCTCTGTTATCAGCAGGGGGAGCAACCATAATGGCAGCTCATTTATTCCCTGCCTGCATTCATGGATTTTAAATGTCTTCAGATTTTTCTATAATTATGCTCACATCACAGTGCTGAATGGGTGACGTGTTTAGCACCATCACCTCACTGTGAAAAGGTCCTGGGTTTGAGTCCACTGGCTGGCCGGGTGCCTTTCAGTGGAGTTTGCATGAGGTTAGGTTGACTACAACAAACTTTAACTGCTGGGATAAACTCAGTTCTATGCAGAAACAGCCAGAAATAGACTTGGTTTAAGTAGCTGCCAGAGAGGAGGAGTGAGCTGCTGCAGCAGAGAGCCAGCTGCAGAGCAGGAGCCGTGAGCACTGCAAAGTGCTGAAGTGCAGAGACCACAGTGAAAAGCGACAAAACATTGTAAATTAAAAAAAGCAAAACATGAACATCTATGTGAGGTCCTTTGGGTTACAGTGTCAAATGTGTGAAAATTAAGCTTCAAAAGTTTCCACTCTTTTAGATTTAAATAATAATACTCATCCTACGACACGCAGCACAACATGACTGATGGAAGAAAACATGAGCACAGACATCCAACAACATCGAGCAGTTAAATTAAATTAAATTAGTTGTAATGGGGGAATTCTAGTTAACCCTCAAATTTAGATTTAGATGGATAAAACTTCACTGTATGATTTTTGTATAACCTTTGTATGCTTAGATGAAGTATGTGTATATGTCAGGATAATCTGGTGGAAAAACACTGCTTAGTTTTGCTTAACAATGTTTCACTATGGCATGTGCTAAATGTTGACCAGTGCCTGAAGCTTCCTGAGTAAAGGTAGTGGGAGTCTCTGCTCAGCAACAGCCTGTGGGACAGAAACCTGTTGTAACTAAAAGATACAGAGAGCTGTGGGTGTGTGTGTGTGGGGGGGGGGGGGGTATAAAAGGGGCGCTGTGATGGGTTAGAAAGCTCATTACTATGAGCCTGGGATTTTTTGATGTGTGTGTCCGTTCTCCTGCATGCAGTAACAAATACCAATAGAAAATTCCATGACATAGTCCAGGCTGGTTCCTGTGAATAATGATGGAGCAGTGATGTGAGTGCTGAGCTGTGACATGGAGAAGAGTCATGGACAGTTAGAGATGGTCATCTCACCTCTGAGCTTTGGTCTGGCTCTCATGTTCCCCACACAGAGTGCTTTTAGAGGGAGGGACTCCCTCCTCTCTGTCCTCACACTGATCCATGCTGCTCAGCTCACACACACTTTCTACCTGCAGAGGAAACACAAATCATTCATGTGCACATCAACTGAACTCCTCCTTTCCATCATCATCAGTGTCAGCTGAATGCAGTCAGACAGCAGTGTGAGGCAGAGGAAGCTGCCATCAGCTGCTCTGCTTCTACTATCAGTCCACTAGATGGAGCCGTGAAGCACACACGATGCATTCACTGACACACGCTGATTATTTCTATTTCTATTTTCAGTTGATGCCACACTGGTGCTTTCTGACTGTGCAGCTTTAATTTAAACTGCAGGAGAAGTTTAGCAATTACAGCTCCCCCAACTGCCTCCCCTCCCCCCAAAAACTGGAGGTTACAGAGTTAAACATGCTAAGATTTTTATTGGGAGTGAACAAGAGGGACTCAGTTAGAAATGTGTATCAGAGGGACAGCTAAGTTCAAATACTTTGGACACAGTGAAAAAGAGAGGCTGACATCTACACTTGATGAAAATCATGTCTGTGTACAAATTGTACACAGACATGATTTTCCATATAATTGTATTTTTATATAGAAATACACTAGTACTTTTTTATATCAACGGTAATATTAAAAAAAGATTTTTAAAACATTAAGTTCATCAATAATTTTATTCATTTGTAACACATTACTTCTGTCTCAACATCTGACTTCATCTGTTGACATGCCTGAAACTGATATCTAATTATCTTTACATGTTCTCAGTTATTAACAGAAGGGTGCAAATTTAATATAATAATTTTTGGTTTGATTGATTGACTGTGATTAACAAATGCAACAACTACAACTACAACTTTTATTCACTCAGATATGCTGTGACGTTAAAATGTTAAAAATAATCTGCTATGCTGAGTTTTATTCTTGGACTACAGGACTAACTTTACCTTTCTGTTCTCTCATTTAACCCTGTTCATCCTCTGTTTGGAAGTCTTTTGAATTCTCGTCTAAGACCAGCCTCTCTGCTGACTTTCATTCTACAAACAGAATGTGGTGCTGTGGAGATTTAGAGAAATACATCTACCATGAACAAAAGAAACAAAAAAGAGCAAAGAGACTGGTTTTCTTTTGGAACACAGATATATAGAAATGTTTCAAAAATCTTTAAGGTAGTGAAATAATGATCCCTATATTTATTATATGAACACAATCAGAGAAGAAAAGAGGTGGATCCTGAGCTGTTCATTAAAGTCAGCATTAGTTTTTGTCACATTCAGGTTTGTGAAAAATGGAGAGAGGATCCAAATGCAGGACTTGCAGACTGGTTTAAAGTGTACAGGGATTTATTATGGAAGCTAAAGTGAATTAAACAGGAAGCACACAGAAGGTGTTGACGACGAGACGAGGAACTGGGGCAAAAAAAATCAACCATCAGCTGTCAGCAGAGCAATGTTTAACTGAACACTTCCTCGTGTTTCAGTGTCACACTATGTGTTTCTTGCATATTAACCAAGTTATTAACAATATATTCCACTCAGTTCCTCCAATTTCCATTCTTCTCTTTTTCATGAATAAATCTGAGTTCTTGTTAAAAGAGTGCATGGACAGTCAGCATCAGGCTGCTTCCTGCTCCGCAGGTCCTCATGTCTGCTGACCATGACAGACTCAGACCTGATATACTGGACACGACCATCTGATCGGCTCCATAGCTGTTCTGATCTTCACAGCTGAACATTTCCAGTTGTCAGACTTATTTTTCTTTTGAACAGTTAATTTGTGTTTAATTTGGAACTGATTAAACGCAAGTATCGGGGCTATGTTCAGCACTTTACACCTCACACATTCGTTATGGAGGCAGAGCTATAAGTGTGTTTGAGGCTGCGACACGTTACTCTGACCTTAACTTCGTGAATCAATAAGTATACTTCATTACAACAAACAGAATTTTACCATTTATCAGTTCAGCCACTTAACACATCTACATGTGTAACTGAGACACTATATAAATGTATTTGACACAAGATTAGAACCTCTAACTTAAAAAAAAGCATCAAGTGGAAATTCATTCAGACTGAAAACAGTTCAAAAATGAGAAAATTCAAAGTGTTTAAAACTCTGGGACTAATAATGATCAGAAGCTTCTAACACTAGATGAAAACTCAGACTCAAATCCAGTAATTAAGAAGCAAAAAGCACAACAGGCAAAAGACATCAACACAAACACATGGGAATGCTGAAGAGTCCAAATAATGTCATGCCTCCATATGCAGATATACTTAACAAGCACAGGATTTAAAACAGGCTGAAAATGAGGTCTGTGAAAACCTTTATTTTTTTCTAAACAGCTTTTTTTGCAGTAACTCTGAACTGAGCTGGTGCTGCCTCACCTCTTGCTGTTTTTCACATCACTAAAACCTGAATGTCGACTTCCTCAAAACAGGTTTTATTTTCTTTTTTACAGTTTAAAGGGAAGAGCAATGTTCCATCAGTGATGATCAGTATCTGATGGCTCTAAAGTTTTATACAGATTGATTTAAACCATTTATCTCGGGAACACATGTTTCAGTGCAGAGTTACTAACTGTTAACCAGTGTGGAATCAATAGGTTCAAGATATATAGTTATACAAGTAAAAACACAGTGAAATGTAACCTGACACGCTCCTCGACTTGTGCAAAAAAAGGCGGGGGGGGGCATTATACATTAGATGAATGTGCAGTAGTAGCATTGTATGCAGCAAGCAGCTGAATTCTGTAATCATGCGATTTGTCTTCAAACACAACAGTGATCCAATGTTTGTCTCGAAATATGAGCTGAACATTTGGTCCAAACATCATAGAGCAGAAACGAACAGTACAGTTGTTTTTCCTCTTTTTATTCTTTTTATTTTTAAAGGCACATTGCACCCAACAATGTTGCACTACTGCCATCTCCTGGGTTTTACTGCTGCATCACTTCCATTTCCTCAGATCATCTCGATAAGTTTGGTATTCTTCAAAAAATGAAAAATCTTTCCTTTCCCTTTATCATGACTTTACTGATTAATCATCTTTTCATACTGGAATTGACTAGTACTACCCATTTCTACCCTCATCATTCTCGTTTGATCAACATACTTCCTGCAGCTAATAAGCACATGTTTAGTCGTTTCCATAGCATTGCACCTACATAAACCAGTCTGATGTTTCCCCATCCTAAAAAAAAAACAGGCCATTCACAAAACAGTGACTTGTTTTAGTTTTTTGTATTCTATAAAAATATCTCCCTCTTACTTCATTATCCCATGCCATTTTCCGTAACTTCTTACTTTCTATCCAAACTATACTTTTGCCTTCAGAACAGTAAAGTTCCTAAAGACACACTGTTAAAGGAAGAAACAAAGCAAACTTACGGTTTCTTCAAACACACACATGAACAACAAGCTCCACTCCACCTGGAAAACTAAACATGGACACACAGGTGAGCTGCTTCCTGAGAGACGAAAGAACTCCATGTGAAGACGGTGAGAGGGCGACACCTTCATGTGCTGGTTTACAAAAATGTCGTCTAACTGCTCAGACTGGCTCAGAGTGAACAAGCTGATCACAGTGTGTCTCGTCAAACCATAAAAGAGTTTTAGCATACAGGTCAAAGGGTTATTGTCCCACAGATGATTCTGCTTGTTGTGGTTGTGATAGGTGCTATTTAGGAGAGTTTGTTTTTTAGAAGGTGGAGATGTTCTCAGAATGAGTGCATAATCAGACGCATGAAATAGATCAGAAATGAGCTGAGCTTCTTTTTCTCAGCAGTGTGCACACAGTGAAAATGAGTACAAAGTAAAAAATGAGTGTGAGTGAAATCAGCCAAATGTAACAGAATGAAGCTCACATGTAAAGAAGCACTAGAAGAAAACCTCCAGAGCTAACTGGTACTGGTAGGACTTCTCTGGCCGGGCTCCAGAGAGGCTAGCTCCCAGGCTGGTCACAATCAGCCAGGGTTTCAGGTGAGTTTAACCAGTAACAGCTTTACTCCAATATAAGCTAACGTTTACACCGTAACTTTAAGCTAGCACCATAAAGACGGTAAAACACGTAATAATATCTACAAATGCATCTTAAAGCTGTTATATTAGCACCCGGTGTATTACTAACATAACCACATTAACATTACTGACACTCGCTGACTTTCAATAGTCATTCTATAAATGCTGTACGTTTAAACGGTCTTACCTGTACACACTGCATATCCACCGGATTCCAGCCAGAGTGGATTCTGGAGTCTTCCACGCTCCTGTTAGTGATCATCCATCTGGATGGATGAGAACAACCTTCTGAACAATCTAGCAGGAGATGGCCCATATCTATGGGACTGATTTGTGCTAATAACGCCCATTGTATGGACTGATAACAGCCGAAGCGGGTGAATAAAGTCACCCAGTAGCTAGCTGTGCCATTACCCAGTATACACCACTCCTTTCATAAATGCAATAAACGATACAAAAGTAATAGCCTATAATTAATTTATCTGCTGTATCTGCTGTTTCTCAGGTAGTTGTTTACATTATGTAATTTATTGTGTTCTGTATACGTCACTACAATGTGATTTTGGAAATATATAAATATATGGACAACAGGCTCTTCCGCGGCGTTTAGGGAGCTCTATAGTATTCAATGAGAGGACCCTGCACATCAGTGCAGGGTACACCCCTCGCGTCGATAAGTGAAGTAGAGGGAGCCTGACCATGCATCACACGTTTGAGGAGTTGGGAGTGAGAACGTGTTGCCGGATCGAGCTCTAACTATAAGCTTTATGAAAAAGGAAAGTTTGAAGCTGATCGTCAAAGTAGAGAGGGTGTCTGTCTCCTGAACTCAAATTGGGAGCTGGTTCCACAGCAAGTTCAACAAACACGACAAAACCTCAAATCCCAGTAGGGGATGATGAGTATCATCACAGTGATGATCATTTCTCCGTTAACCTAGGCTTTCTGGTTCAGGATATGTGCACACTCACATAACAAGGAGCACTTTAACTCTTTAAGACCTACCATAGAACCAAGTCTGCCAGAGCTTACTTTATATTTTTACATGATGTAGTGCCATTTTCGGGAGCATTTCAAGTTGCCATATGTCAATACAACTGTTATAGCCCAAATTTTAATAATTTGTATGCATTAAGTCCATAACTACATAAGTTGCAAAAAAGTGCAAAAAACTACAAAAAAAATAGGAAATCGTTTTTGTTTTTTTTGGGTTTTTTTACATGTATTTCTGCTTAGAGAAATTTAAGAGATTTATCTCTCAAAACTTTAAATACAAAAAAGTTGCAAAAAATAGTTTACAACAACAGGAAATTTATGTTGAGTGTCTTCATAGTTTTATTTTTGAGATACACCAGTTTTTATATATTGTAGAAAAAATGAAAAGCCATCCTATAATGCAAATTTGGAAAGAAAACAGCATGTGCATCAAAATATTTAAAGCAGTGCAATTTGAGTTCTAAGCATCCCAGAAACTATTCAGAAAAGCATAAAGTCAAACATGACTTTTAAAAACACCATTATAGGCTTATGAGGCCTACAGGTAAAAAAACTACATTTTCTGTGAAAATGACGTCACTTCCGGTTTCGGGCAGGTAATGGCGGAAATGCGATAGTTCACCCTGACATCTATTTCAATGTAGGAAGTGTTATGAACAGCTGATTGGATCGGCAAAGCGTGTTTATGGAATATTATGTTTTTGTTCCTGCAAGCGCTTTTCATGCAATTTATGCAAAGCTATATGTGGAAGGAAACCGTGACCTAGAACAAGCTGATGGGTTAACATGTAAGTACAACTCCTCCGGTTTCATATGCAAAAAAAAAATTATTGCGCTAGCTTATGCGGTTCCGGTTCTACAGGGATTTTAAAATAGTTAAGCAAAACGGAGCGTGCCCGCTCCGACCGGCTTTAAAGGGTTAAACATCATTTCACTCATTTCACTAAATGGATGGAGCACGGCCTACAGATGAACTGGTGCTAGAAATCATAAAGAACATCAAATAAAACAGTCAAATCCAACCCTTTAGATGGAAATATCAGATTAATGCTCCAGACAATCATTAACCTGCTGAATTCATGAATATCAAGAATGCAGCGAGTAGTAAAATAAAGATTTGAGCTCAGTGTACTCAGTGTTACTGTCTATTCCTAACATATTCCTAACATGATAGCTTTAGAGCTCTAAAACTGGAATTGACACATATTGAAACACTACATGTTACTCAGTACATTCAGTTCTGTCACTCACCCACAGTCCAGCAAAGGAAACATGGAGCTCACATCAGTTTGTCACCAAAGTCTAATTATTAGGGCTGGGCAAGTTAACCTGTTATTATCTCACTAACTCATTAATTGATTGACACCAAGAATTATTTTATCGCACATTAACACAGTTTTTAAAATCATGATTATTGTAAAAGTGTGTGCCCACTGGCTCTGTATATGAATTTGCCACAGGAGGGATGGGATTTTGATCAGTGCTGGCTTATGTTAACCTTACACACATAGATCTGACAGTACAGGATCTGAGGAGGTTCTGAGGTAACTGTTTACACGATGTTGTATCCTATCCAAAAGTTCTTTGCAATTTTACATTGAGAAACATTATCCTTAACACATTTGACCCACATAAAGTACTGTGGTCATCACACTGTCATTTATAATTATTTAAATAACTAAATAAATTAATCACACTAAAGCCGCCTCTACGTCATTTTGGAAAGGTCCAGAGCCTTTATACATATGCCAAGCAGACTCAGTGCGAGATAAATAATATTGTAGCCTTAGAATTTAACATTTACAGTTTAAAGAGACACACAGGTCAGTACCTTCGCTATTGTCTCTAAACATTAAGATCCATAAAAAATCAGTTTTATCAACAGAGGACCCATGAAACGAGCAAAGCTGACAGTTCTGAAGATCACGGTGCACGCTCTCATTTCACAAGTTGGCCTACATTTTCCAGTTTCACACTATGTTTCACAAAGTTAAAAACAAATCCAGCAAAGCTGCTTCTACCACAAATATTTATCTTTCAGGTCGCCTGTCTAAGAACAAAGTCTTTCTATAGTGTTAGGATAAAAAGACAAAGTAATTCCTGTTTGTATATATTCACACTGAAAACCAAAACACACACAGCTTTTGATAAACAACATTAAAATAATGTATTGCACATGTATTGCACATCTATGTTTTAAAGATGGCATCAGAAGTCAACGCGTATTTTCTCTAAAAAAAATGAAATTTAGATGGTCAAATACACAAACTAACGTGTGGGTGTCAGGCTCAAGGAAAGAGTTCGCTGGCCTTTATCCCTCTTCCCCCACCATTAACAGCAGACAAAAAAGCTGTTCATCTCCCCATTTCTTGAGATACACGGCATCTTCAAGCCTGAAGCAGTCAACAAAGCGCAGTTGTTAAAAACAATGTGACAATGCAACACGGTTGGGCAGTCACTTAACTAACCGTAGAAAATCTGCTTGTAAAAGACACACACACACACACACACAATTTGCTGTTTCAGCTTGACTGTCTAACAACAAAAGTCTTTCTATAGTGTCAGGATAAAAAGACAAAGTAATTTCTGTTTGTATAAATTTACCATGAAAAGCCAAAATGCACACAGTGGATGTGGAACCTAATTAAAACGCACCCCCGCTAGGAGAAGACAGAGCGTGCACAGTGGGACCGCATGGCCCGGAAGTGCTGCTTTTTTGGGTGACTGAGCGCGTGCATGAGTGTACACGTGTGCGTGCTTGTACGTGCAAAAGTTGCCTTTTCTGGCAGTCACTGATGGGGGTGTAGAGGCCATTCCTGTCTATCTGTAAATAGTTATATTTTATATATTTATGTTTGATGTTATTCTGTTTGAGAATTTTAATATTATTTCAAATAAATTTTTGTAATGACTAAAGTCTCAGTTCCACTACACAGCAAATACTGGCACACAACTTGACACATGTAGAATTTATTTCATATTATACTAATGAAAAGATATACTACTATATAGGAACACTATATACTTGCTTGCGTGACTGACACGTTTTTGCAACACAAATTCATCGCTCTCCTCCATTGACTTTACATGTAAACCTGACGCTCTAATCGCGTCTATCGCGTTCAGTGTGAACGCCAAAGTGAAGCTTTTTGATGTGACTGCAGGAATATGAAGTGTAACTCTGAGCTTTAGGAAATGAAGCTAAATGGACTTTTTCTCCTTTATTTATAGGAAAGTGTAGGACAGCAACAGATGAACAAGTATTACTGTAACAGGAAACACAAACACATCATCAGAGGATCTTTATGTTGATCATTATCACTGTTTCCTTGTTCTGTCCATCACAAACACTTCCTGCTCTCTCTCTCTGATGGATCTGATTGGCTGTTTCATTCACAGGAGGTCAGGGTGTCACACAAACAGCTTTAATTGCACAACAACAGACTTTAAATCATCTACAGACAAGCCTGTGTGTTTGATTAATGAAAAAATCATAAAGAAGTGTCTACAGCTGTCCATAAAGCAGCCTCTCACACAGACTTTAATTCCTGAAAAGCTGTGTAACAAAGAGCTGTGACTGCTATGAACTGCTTGTGATCACTGCATTAAGCTCTCAGCT
Organism: Simochromis diagramma; assembly: GCF_900408965.1. Taxonomy (NCBI): domain Eukaryota; kingdom Metazoa; phylum Chordata; class Actinopteri; order Cichliformes; family Cichlidae; genus Simochromis; species Simochromis diagramma. The sequence continues at coordinate 14,052 of NW_024387104.1, read as the reverse complement.
GAAGTTTCATTCATTTCTTTTAATGTTAATGTCGCCTTTTTAAGTCTGTGTGAGGATTTTAATGACAGACTTTAAAGTCCCTTTTAATTAGTATCTACCCAGATTGACCTGTGAGCTCAAGGAAAACACCCTTTTATAATTTGTTAGAGATGAGCTCTTCACCTGAACCTCTCCCACCTGTCCTGCTTCAGGTGGAGTCCCGCCTCCTTCCAGGAATCAGCTCACCTGTGTGTCCGTGTTTAGTGTCCAGGTGTGGAGCTTGTTGTTGGTGTGTCTGTTTGAAGAAACTGTAAGTTTGCTTTGTTTCCTCCTTTAACAGTTTTTCCTTTAAGAACTTTATTGTTTGTTGAGCTCATGCTTTTACAGCCTGCTGTTGTGTTTGATCAGAGTCAGGCAGTCTAGGTTTACTGGTTTTCATTGTAACTGGTTAGATTAATTTAAATATTCTTGTTTCACATGAGATGTTTTTTTTTTTCTGCAGATTTATAAATTTCTGTGATTATGTCACATCATTGACAAGATTAAAGAACTTGCAGAAAAACAGTTAGTGTTGTAGGTTAACTATCAGCAAGTTACTTGTTGATGGTCACAGTTTAACACGGGCAGCTGCTGCTCAGAATAATGATATGCCATTCCATTATTATGTAGAAAAAAAGCAAACATGCCTTATCTTTATTCAGCTCAGACAGCTGCTGCTGGATGCTGACCTACACAGTTCACAACAACCAAGTATTTAACATCGATGTCTTTCCTGAATTTTCACGTCTTCAGAGGGTGACCTCCAGTTATTTGAACAGATCAGTGACAGAAATATATTATTGAAGTGCACACACGAACATGATCAATGGCTTTTATTTATTAAAACAATTCCATTTATAAAACAGTTATCTGTAATCAGCTGGCTTAGCTGATTACAGATGAGGTTCATTTGATTGTTATATATAAACTAATGTGATGATTTGTCCGTGATGTTTAAGGATGTTTGGTGTTTTAGTCTTGGATTCATGTGTTTTGTGCTGTGAATCTTTTACCACCATCAACAATATTATTAAATAATAACAGTAGTTTTCAGTTTCACTACCTGCCTTGTTTTGTGCATTTGGAGCCTTTAGTTGTATTTAATGACAGTCACAGTTTTCCTCTGTGAAGGATTTGTACAGCAAACCCAGCGTGGACACAAACTCTAAAACAAACATAATTATTTTAAAAAGCAGCCTAAGAGGCTTTGGTTGGGAACTGAGGACATGCCATATGTTTAAAAACTGCACTAAAAGTACTGCGAAAAACATCAAACTTCACACTAATAATTATCTGTGTTGCTGTAGCTCTGCGTGGAACATCGTTACAGGCAAACATACACACACTGGAAGTGAATCCACACACTTGTCACTTGAACATTAACCACAGTGAACCAGACCAGTTCAAACTTGTGAGTCACTCAAATTTTAATAACTGTCAGTTTCTGTTGAGCTGCTCAGACAAGTATAACATGCACACTCACGTGCACACTGTTGCTACCTGCATGTTTCCTCAGGCAAAATTATTCTTCTGCTGCACAATAATGTTTAACATTTAGTATTTACTGTCATATTCCCATATATCATTGTGATGTTGTTTATTCTATTACTCTTGTTCTCTTCTGCTTGCTTTCTTTTTTCTTTCTCAGCAGGTGATCCAGGTGATTGATATATGCATTTTTTTTCTCTGCCCGTTCTGTTGGTTTTTGCCTTTTGCCCTTCTCCCCCGTCCCTCTTCTCAGCTGTCTCTCTTTCCTTCTTTCTTTCTCCCCTTCTTTCCCCCAGTCAAGTCTGTCCCGTATTCAATAAGTGAAAATAAAATAAACAATAAAAGGTGAATCAAATGGACCATTACGGCAAGGCTGGGATGGTCAGTTTGGTAAAGTAAATCCGTTGGGCATCTTTCTTTGCCTTTAGACAACAATTCTGATGGCAAAAGAGCCAAACGGGATAGGCAAAAAAAAAAAAAAAAAAAAAAATTATTCTTCTGAAGCTGCAGTTCATAAATCCTAATTTTGTACTTATTTTGTACAAAAAAACATAATAATGTAATCTGTCTATGCCTGCAAAATAGTAGCTGTAATGACTATATTATTTCTCCATATGCAGAATGTGGAGTCTATATAATCGATACCATAAATCACTGTTAAAATCAATCATTATATATATTATTATTTAAAAGTCGAATGTTCAAAATACTATTATAAACAAAACTCCACTCCATTACAGTGATTTCCCACTTCAAACCTTTAGTAAACAAAGTGAAGCCCTATTTTATCTTGCTCTTACCTGGAGACTACTTTACATGCATTTATTTCCTTACCCTTGGACTATTGTAGCTCACTGTTTATGTGTCTAAGCAAAGATGGATCGTCTGCAGGTTGTGCAAAATGCTGCAACTCGGTTTTTGAACAAGTCCTCAAAGTATTCGCACATGACACCGTGGCTATATCAGTTACACTGGCTTCCTGTTAAATTTATAGTTCATTTTAAGATCCTGGTGTTGACTTTTAGAGCTTTGCACGGACTGGCAACAGCTTACATCTCTGCTCTTTTACAGCCCTATGTCCCTGGCAGCTGCCCGTGCTATGAAACACACTAAGATGAGAACTAAGGGTGATAGAGCTTTTGCCACTGTGGCCCCTAAACTATGGAAACTTCTCCATCAAAGCTTAAGAACTGTGGACTCAGTAGCTGTTTTAAAAAAAACAAAACAAAACTCAAGACTTACCTTTTTAAAATTGCTGGTGGTTAAATCTTGCCTGTTTGGTGACTTTTATCCCATGTGCAGCACTTTGTGTTTCTGATTAGAAAGGTGCTATATAAATTTTAAAAAATGTATTATTATTTATTTATATTGTCCTACACAGTGCAGCTCACAGGGATCACACTTACTCTCACAAACACAAACACTCACATCTGCAGATGAAATTTATAGTAAAATGATTAATTCTCAGGAAATATTAAAGCAGTTTTTGGAGAGAAGGAAGTTCAACTGTCTGTTTTTTTTTTTTTTTTTTTTTTTTTTCAGAAGTCCCAACATGATGTGATCACAGCAGCTTCTGTAGGTCTGTGGACAGTTAGATGTGCTACCATTAGCATGAGCAGACAGCTGTGCTGACCTTTTGACTTTAACAGCAGCTGTTGGCTCCATTTGCAGCTGACTCAGAGCAGATGCTGATCTTCCATCAGTCCTTCTGTTTCTCCCACAGAGCATCTTCCATGATTAGAGCCAGTGTGGATAACCACGTTTTAAGAGCTTTCTTAGTGTGCTCTCCTTTTTCTTCCCTTCTGTCTCAGAGGGAAAGTCCTGTTCTCACTGTCCTGTGTCCTGCTGTTGCTTAAAACTTGAGCTTCCTCAGATCCATCATGGTTTAGTAACAGGACAGAAAGCCTCCAATAAACATTTCTACATGTTTATAAAGCCCAGATTCAATTTCTGCTTTTGTTTCATCCAACCTTCCTCACACGATTTCACTTCTCCTTCCTGATCTCAGTATCACATGATTGCATTATCACATGATCATCTCCAGCACAAACAGCGCAAATCTGCTGCTCCATAGTTCACAGCAATGGACTCACAGCTGGATCAATGAGGCTGACCAGAACCTGAGAATCAGAGCAGCAGGTTTGAATTCATTTTTGTTCTCAGACATTAGAGGCAGTTTGTTCTTGAAATGTTTAACCTGCTTCGGTTACGAAAGTTCCCCAGGACTTTGTTCCTCTCTTTAAATCCCTCTGTTTTATTTGAATGTTTCACCTTTTTGCACCTTCACATCCAGGTGTATAAAATCAAAGTACAGCTTCTACATTTATGTGCAAACATGATCTTAAATCAGTGACAGGCGCTGTCCCTATTGTTTTCCTTTTAGTTTAAATACTTCTGAATTATACTCCAATAATTTTATTTTAGAGTTTTCTATCACTGCTGACTTTGAGTTTATTTTCAACACAAGAGGAAGTACAGAAAAAAACAGCCTAACAAACTATTTTCAGTCATTCAGCCACTTTGTAGTATGATTTGAAGCTTTACTTCAAGGACATGATAGCTCTCATGCAGGAGGCTCATGACATTTGAATGTCGTGTATTTTAAAGCATTTTAGGCGAAAAAAGAAAAAAAAAAGAAGAGAAAACATAAGAGAAAAAAAGTACTATTAATAAAAAAAAATAAAAAAAATTGGACAAATAGCAGTAATCACAGCTGGTCTGATGTGATTTATTTATTTATTTTTTTTGTGTCCCGTTTGGATCTTTAGCCATCAGAATTTTTGTCTGAAGGCCAAGAAAGATGCCAAGCGGATTTACTTTACCAACTGGATCATCATGGCCTTGCCATATTGGTCCATTTGATTGACCTTTATTATAATTATGTATTTATTTGATTTAATTTTCGGTTGTTGCAGACAGGACAGACAAGACTGGGGGATAGGACAGGAAGAAAGAATGAAAGAAAGAGAGGGAGAGACAGAAAAATAGAGGGGAGAAGAGACGGTGAGAAGGGGGGGAAGAAAACAAAAAAACACCTGGATCACCTGTATGGAGAAAAAACCCTAGAAAGAAAACAAACAAAAAAGAGCAACATAATAGATACAGCACCATCACAATAAACTAGATAACAGTTGATAACAGTAGATACTAAATATTACATGTTATTGTGCAGTACAGAAGCCAGCTGTGCCAGAGAGGACTGAGCTTCAGGCCCAGAGGCCAGAGGCCTGAGGGCATCCCACCCGCCGGAAGGGGCCCAGCCGGGCCACAGGCGCCCGGCCCCGCCAATCGGCCACCAGGAGTGAGCCGGTACATACATGAGCGCCCAGCCCCAGACGACAAGGACCACCAACACACCAACGTCTGAGGGAATCAACCACCGGCAGGGAGTGTGGTGAGGGGAGATAGGCCTCCATACCTCAGAGGGCCTGAGATGTTCCCAGAGAGGTGGAGTCAAAGACCCAACCTGACATATAGACACAGACGAACAGGTGCACGCGGACACAGACGTGCATTCCCACCCCATATACACAACGAAATACTCGGCACTCACCCAACATGTAGACAGACACAAATAGACACTGCACAGACAATCGCACTCCCCAAACATACTCTATATCCCAGGTCCAGGTACCCCCGCCCTCAGAGGGGCAAGCCGCACCTAGACCCAGGAGATGTAACCCTTCTCTCTGGGGTGGAGGCAAGCGGACCACCTCCTTATCTGCAGTAGCAGGGAGGCCCCGCAACCCAGGCCCCAATCTGATGGCCAGCACCTCCTCCCAGCCCCCCAGCCCTGACGGCTAACAGAATGGGGGGTGAGTAAGGACCCCAAACCTCCCTCTGCCCGCTCATATGTAGTGTTGCTGTGTGCTGTTCTAAAGTGCATTTAAAACACAGGAGGGCATGGTGGTTCCTGCCACAGAGCAGCACGGCTCCTACCGAAAACCCTCAGTGTCTATATGCATTTAAAATTGAGGGTAGGGCACCAGCGCCAGAGGGGGGTTGGAGTACACCGACCATCCTCTGGATGCTGTATAACGTGCCCACCCCCAAGGCCCTATATGTATGTGTTTTGAGAGTATGAGTAATGTGGATGTCTAGGTTGCAGAATAAACTGATGTGACTGATGTGATTTTTAATTTACATCTGAGAAGTTTATAAAGAGCTATACTGAAATAAATATTTTATGATCCACAGACTGTAACATACATGTGCTCTAAATCTAGAGGTTCTGTCTGTTATTTTTGAATAAATTAAGCAGATACTTGAAGTTTTCACATCTACACGTTCACCTAAAAACATCTTAAAACTTTAGTGACACAGAAACAGAGTTATTTAAAATCTTTACTCAAAGTTTTATCCGCTCTCCTTCACTTAGAGTTTCATTTGAAATGCATTCAGGGAGACTTGGCTGCCACACAAGTCCCCGCCTGATGGTCTTCGACAGCAGTAGTAAAGTATATCCCAGTATATTTAGTCAAACTCACAGACACAGAGCATTACTGGATGGACGCTTCCAATCACAGTGAATCAGTGTGTGTCAGTGAATGGATCATGTGTACTTCAGGTCTCCATTTAGTGGACTGACAGTAGAAGTAGAGCAGCTGATGGCAGCTTCCTCTGCCTCACACTGCTGTCTGACTGCATTCAGCTGACACTGAGATGAAGCAGGAAAGAAGCAGCTGATATTTGGACAGCACACATGATGGAAAGCAGGGTTTCAGTTGATGTGCACATGAATGATTTGTGTTTCCTCTGCAGGTAGAAAGTGTGTGTGAGCTGAATTGAGCAGCATGGATCAGTGTGAGGACAGAGAGGAGGGAGTCCCTCCCTCTAAAAGCACTCTGTGTGGGGAACATGAGAGCCAGACCAAAGCTCAGAGGTGAGATGACCATCTCTAACTGTCCATGACTCTTCTCCATGTCACAGCTCAGCACTCACATCACTGCTCCATCATTATTCACAGGAAGAAACGTAGAAGGAGAAGGAAACGTAAACCTAAATCTGAACCAGAAACTAGACCTTCACCCAGCTGTGTGTCCTTAAAGAGTGACGCGTCTAAAGATCGCACCATTGATTTTAAAGTCCAGCAGTCATCTGCTGCAGAGAGGTGAGCTGTTAGTAACATCAACTCTTTGATTTAACTTTTTGATGTTGTTGGATTGTTACTGCAGTGTACTGCAGTGCAAAAACGTCATTCCCTCAATCCCATTTAAACTTTCTCTTAAAAAAACAAGCCTTTGGTTTCTAGACAACTGAAAATCCGCTTAACCCTGTAAGACCCAACCCTTCAAAAAATAGCCAGAAAATTCAGATTTTGTCATGGTCCCAGGACTTCTGACCCAGTGTTTTAAGTTTTGTGTGGTTTTGGGGCATTCTGTATTCTGTCCCTTTGTTATTCTAAAGCTTTTTGTAAGTTTCCTAGGTTATTCTGTTCAGTATTGTTCATTATTTCCCCCCTCTCTTTGCCCTCTGAAATGTCCCTCTGTGTTTATCTAGTTGTGTGAGTTCTTGTGTCTTGTTTTCCCTGGTGATTCATTCCATCATGTTTACCCATGTCCCCCCTGCCGGTCATGTCTGTGCTCTCCCTTGTGTTCCTTCACTCCCTCTTGTCTGCCTCTCCTCTACTCCTGCATCATGTTTCCCGTTTTATTGTGAAGGTCCCGCGTTTCCATGTTTTTTTCTTGTCAGTTTTGCTTCTCCTGTCTTGGTATGATCATTCGTCTCAGCTGTGTTCCCCATGTGCTCGCATGTCCATTATCTTATATGTATTTAGGTCAGCGTCTCCCTCAGTTCCATGTTGCGTCCTCCCTCATAGCTGTGTGACTCTCCCTGTGTTTTCCCATATGATTTATTATTAGTTTACCCAGTTTAGTTTTGTATATTTCTGCCTTTTTTCCCATTCAGCAAATGAGAATTGTATTTTGAGTTAAGTCCTGATCCGGTGAGTTTGTGTTTGGGTCCTTCTCCTGCACACAGCCGGGTTTAAGACAGATTTTTTGGAACTGAGATGTTTAATAACCCTTATAACAAAATCCACAAAAAATGTTTTTGCTATATCATGTTATTTGATATATTTTTATGATATATTTATTATATATTTTTTTGTATGACATTTCATAGATTGGGCATTTTTTTAGAACTGTTTTTTTTAACAACAATGTTAATTCGAAAACAAAAAAGTTTTGTCCATAACATTTTGAAATTATGGATCGTATTAATCATGTTGATGAGATACAGCACTCAGAAACTCATGTAGCAAATATGATACAAATATATGTATTATTATAGGGTTAAGTTACTAAAATTAAATTTAAAACAAAAGCCATTCAGAAAGCCATCTGATGGTCCATGTTTAACACGTAGTATGGTTGTCATCTTTTAGATGGTCCTGAGAGTTGACCAATCATGTAAGTTGTTAGAGTCACATTGGTGAAGTTCTGAATGGGGACAGTGTTACCAGTGGTTGATAGTTGGTGTTGTAGGTCTCCAGCTCTGTCAATTAATGTTTTTTGTTAGTGGCCCTTACTTTGAGTTCATAATATGGATTTTTGTAATTTTGCCTCTGTATACAAGCACTGTGGATTTAAAATCAGAGTGGGGGTGGGGTGGCTGACAGACAGATCAGTGTTGAGGCTGTGGATGAGGGATGAGTGTAAAAGCGCATCTCTCACTTTACCATTCAATCTACGTCACTACCCTTGAAGGGTTTGTCTGGCACAGACCCACCGCTGGAACGAGACAATTCTACTTGTTACGGATTCAAATATCGGGGATGGAGACAAGAGGAAAAACCACAATAACAACACTGGTCCGGCCGGGTTGAGTCAAACAATGATTTTAATGATCACACGCGTGGGAGATGGACACCGTACGCAGGCAGCATCAGATCTCAAAATGGTGGAGCATTGATCAAACTCTTATAGCCTCTAGTGGCCCCCACCTTTTCATAAAAGCCTAAACATTCACATGCTTTCTCTCACACGGCGCCTAAGCTACGACCTTGGCTCCCTGTTTATCTGCTCCTGCTGAGATGGGGCAGAAAACTCCAGCATGTTCTGTTCTCTTCTAATCAGACAAATAAGGCGATGACTTTCTGCGAGCAGTATTTCTTATAACTCAGCAGTATAATGCATCATGAAACAATATCATTCATTCACAATAAATCAGCAGTCTAATGTAATGCAAATCAGTTTAACTAATGCAATAGTTGTCAGCTTCTTCTAATTCAGGAGAATAATGCAAACTAAAACTACATAATAATTCACAATCTTTAATTAGGGGTCTAACATGGCATAAAATAACATTATAATCCCACATACTACAACAGCAAAAGCAAGACCCAAGTCACCAAAGTTCTTTGTGTTGCTCGTGCACGAGTGAAAGAACTGTGACGAGCGCCATTACTTCTCGAACCCCATTCACTCTCAGTTAGCTCCCCTGTAGCACTGCTCTTTATTGTGGTTACATGAATATGCATAGTCTTGTTAACATATGACGTCTTACACAGGCATACATATGAACAATGAGTACCGTCTCTGTGTGTGTGTGTGTGTGGGTGTGTGTGGGTGTGTGTCAAGATGTGACCCTGTGAATGAGTCCCAAAAGCTGGTGCTAGGAGCCGAGCGGTCCACCTAAACAAAAGGCTCTTATACTTAGTATAAATCAGTAAGAGAAGGTACGACCTCTCTCATGACCTTTGGATTTGTGAGCATGCCAGAACACTGCATCTTGTAGCTGTGTTATCTTAAATTGGTCATGTGATTTTGACGTGCAGACGTGTCTGTCGACCCCAGAGGGTTAAGAATCAGACCTCTATCATTATGCAATCGATTATAAAACTCTAAGCATATATGAATACATATTTCTAAGCATAAATGACAATCAACAATATAGACCTAACAACCCTCACCTCACAGGCTGTGGGTGGTGACCAAAAGAACGAGATTGCAGATAAAAGCGGTAGAAATGAGATTCCTCCCAAAGGTGGCTGGCCTCTCCCTTAGAGATTGGGTGAAGCGTTCAGCCATGCATGAAGGGCTCATTGTAGAGCCACTGCTACTCGACATTGAAAGGAGCCAGCTGATGTGGTTCAGGTCTGACAGGGATGTCTCCTCAGCGCCTCCTAGGTGAATTGTTCCGGCGCATGTCCCACCAGGAGGAGGTCCCAGGGCAGACTTAGGACATGGTGGAAAGATAAATGGCGTGTCCAAATTCAGGGTCTGCATCCTTGGAGGACGCGGCCTTCGTGGTCTATGTGGGCCTTGTCCTCGAAGGTCGAGAAAGCCGGAAGTGCGAGGCTTGTAAAATTTTACGGTCTAGCCTGCGTCGCGCTGCTCAGGTTGCCTAGCAACCACGATACTCATACCATGTCATAACTGCTTTAAGTCATACAGAATAGATATCAGAGCCTTAAACAGGCTGACTTCTGCTAAATGGGTCAAACTGGGCACAAAGTATACAAACATGTAACACCCTTATAGAATATGATGTAACACTATAGATCAACTTACCTCAGAATATATAACGCATTTAAACAATTACAGCAATATGATGCAACAAACGCAGCAGTGCTACTAATCCAAAATACTCAAAGCTTCATATAAATGAAAAACAAACATGGAAAAAAAATTTTTGGTTCCATTCTGATGCTGAAGTATGTAAAGTATGTAACTTTAGGTTTCTGAATATTGAAATTGTTTCTGTCTTTCATAGTGTGTAACTTGAAGGCCCTGAGTACTTTCACCCATACTGAAAACACTGGAATGATAAAATTATTTGAACATTACCTAACAAGACTGATTCAGGACAGACAATTAGTTATTTTAGGTTTCTTCTGCTTCAGGTTTCTTCCTCTTAAAAGGGAGTTTTTCCTTCCCACTGTCTCCAAAGTGCTTGCTCATAGGGGTTCATACAATTGTTGGGTCTTCTCTTATGTATTATTGTAGGCTCTACCTTACAATATAAAGCGCCTTGAGGCGACTGTTGTTGTGATTTGGCGCTGTATAAATAAAATTGAATTGAACTATTATGAGGTTTCTACAATTTTCAGATTTGTTTTGGGTCTACATGGCCGATAGACTAAAAGTTTAACATAAATGAATTTACAAAAGACACACAGACGTTGTGCGTTGTTTTTTTCTAATAAAATTGTCTTCTTGTGCTTTTATAGAAAGACGATGAACGATCCTTCATCAGCAGGTAGGAGTGTTTTTATTGTGATAAGTGTATCTCATTCAAATGTGTTGCAACATGACTTTGAGACATTGTCTTTGATTAACTCTCCACACTCTGGAGTCACTGTTCAGTTTAGATATGTTTCCCCTGGTGTTCTGCACAGGCAGCAGATTGCCCATTTCTCTGTGTGTTTGGTCACACACCCCCTGCTCTGCTCCAACCCAACATGCCAGCGTCAATGCGGCACAAATTATTACTCTTTTATCTACAGGGCTCTAGAGTGCGACCAATTTGACAGCATATGCAACCTAATTTCTCAGTGATGTGACTAAAGCACCAGTGCAACCAGCCATTCAAGTACGTCTCCACAACTCTGAAAGTCTCGGTGTGGTCAACAACAGACACACATTATGCCAATATCGTGGTCTAAACCAATCAGTGATAGTCAAGGGCTGGACCTCTCTGATTGGCTGTGGTCTACATATTCCTGTAGGCCTATTCGGTATGACAATATTGTGGGTGTTTTGCAAGATCATTTTGCTCTCAAGCCCCTAGTCATAGCTGAAAGGCTCTGGTTCCACAAGAGGAACTGGGGGAAGAGGAAACAGTATGTGGCGGTACTGAAAAGACTGTCAGAACATTGTGAGTTTGGCGAGTATCTGGAAGATGCTCTACGGAACAGATTTGTTTGTGGATTGAAGTGTGAAACTGTGCAAAAGTATCTTTTGACTGAGAAGGATGTCATGTTTCTCAAAGCATTTGATTATGCCGTGTTGGCAGGTTTTCCGCAGTTAAGTGGCTCTCTGAAAGTTTTTTTTACCGTTTGCTGTCGCAAAAAGGTAATAAATGCCACCACTGGATGAAAATGAATCATACTGATGATGACTTCTGGTACAAAGACCATGTATAAAACTAGAGTCAGAAGCAGCCAAGATTGGAACTGGAAAGAGAAAGAGGGAAACTCTGGACAGAAAGGTAATTCAATTAACACAGAGTGAAGGACAAAAAGAGAAAAATTCATCATGTTGCAGCAAGTTAATGTTAATAAGTGTAAAGATAATGTGAAGGAATCAGACCTGACATTGATAGTGATTTGAATCTGCATTTTTTTTTGTCTTGAAAAGAGATATATTCACAAATCTCAGTGATGCCTGTAGTAAACGGGAAGAAAATGGAGATGGTTTTGGATACAGGGGCTACTGTGTCTTTGATTGCATGAGAACAGTACAAAAGTGTGCTGAGTCCGTTGGCGCTGCAACCCACTGGTATCATGCTGAAGACATACACTGTGGAGCCACTGGCACCAGAAGGGATCATCAAGGTGCAAGTCAAATTGAACAAGCAATTTGCAAAGCTCCCCTTGCATGTGGTGAAGGTGGATGCCCCACCGCTGTTTGGTAGGGAGTGGTTGGGAGTTAATTATCTGAACTGGAAAGATTTAAAGATTATTCATGCCGAAGAACAAAGAGAAAATGATAACTGTGGCTGAGGCTACGTTAAAGAGACACTCAGTTGTTTTCTCTAAGACATTAGGCACAATGAAAGGGATTAAAGCCAGATTGACACTTAGGCCTAAAAGTGTACCCAAATTCTGCCAACCACGTAACATACCTTATGCTCTTTGACCTTGAGTGGAGTCTGAACTGAAATGCCTGACTGAGCTTGGGGTGATCACACATAGAGCATAGTGACTGGGCCACGCCCCTGGTGCCTGGCAACAAGAAGGATGGCCTAATGACACTGTGGGGATTTCAAGGTCACTCTCAGTCCACAGTTCTGCGTGGATAAGTACTTCCACACACCGAGGACCTGTTTGCTTCTCTAAAAGGAGGTCAACACTTCAGCAAACTGGACTTAGTAAATGCCTATCTACAGATGGAAGTAGAAGAAGAATTTAAGAAGCTGCGGACTATTTTGATTTAAAAAGGGCTATTCTGCTTCAATCATTTACCTTTTCAAGTATCATCAACACCAGCCATATTTCAGAAGGCTATGGATCAAGAGCTTCTCAAACTACCATCTACCCATTGTTATCTAGATGACATCCTTGTTAGTGGCCCTTGTTGGTTCCAAACATGTGACCCTGCTGGAATTAGACCACGCAGAGAGACTGCAAACAAAACACAAGAGCCACTCAGTTACACAACCCCCACCATAAAACCCCTGTGGTGTGCCATAAAAACTAAGGCACTGTGTGTGTGTGTGTGTGTGAGGATGTGAATGAATGTGTATGTGTCTGTGTGTGTGTGTGTGTGTGTATACATGACTTCCTGCCACACAATATATGCTTACAACTGTTTAACCACATTTCCTGATTATCCAAAGGTCATCTCCCTACACCCGTGTGGGTGAACATCCTTCACAAGATAAGGAAACCAGGATCTCAAATAGAATGTGCCTAGAATGTGTTAAATATTACGGCCTCTTCACCGTTCAACAGGCTGGGGAGGAGAACAAAAGAATATCTAAACATGCTGTTTAAAATAGGTTTACAAACTGAAGCACAACAATGACAACATTTAACAAAATCATTCCAACAGCCCTGACAAACTGACACACCCCAAAACCCTTCAGGCAGTCTTGTGCAGGCTAGAGGACTATTGTCTACATCTCAAAGGGGAGAGGTGCCAGTTTTTCCAGGATTCAGTGGAATACCTGGATCACATAATTGACACGATGGGGTCACACAAGTCACCAGAAAAGGTGACATTATGGAAGCTCCAGCACCAGGTGATGTAAGCCAGCTACGTTCTTTTCTGGAAATGCTACTCTATTATGGACGTTTCATACCTGATTTAGCTACAGTATTGAAACTGCTGAATGAGCTCCTCAGTAAAGAGAAGAAATGGCTGTGGACAAATCGCCTGTGAGTCAGTGCTGAGTGCTTTTGTTAGTGCATAATTACACCTTGCAGTACCGCAAAGGTATGTGTCATGTCACTGCTGATGGACTGTCACAGCTCCCTGTGCCTCTTGCGCAGAAGGAGAAACAAGGAGCAGTAGAGGTATTCTACGCATCTCAACTGAACACGTTACCGGTCAGTGTCACCAAGATCCGATGTCACACTATGTCTGATGTTACTTTTTCTCATGTCCTGGAAATGGTAACAATTGGATGTTTCCCAGCTGCGAAAGACGTAGATCATGTGCTGTCACCCTATCTGCTGTGCAGACAGGATCTCACGATACAGCAGGGATCCTTCATATGGGGCGTGAGAGTGGTTCTGCCACCTAAGCTGCACCCTTTTATCCTGAAAGGGCTCCACAGTCATACAAAAGCAGTACATATATAAAAGGAGTCATATAAAAGGAGCCATATAAAATGAGTTTTTTATGTAGGAGCACAAGGAGTATGGATATGCTATGTGGA